>NC_022010.1:95207377-95217989 GCF_000317375.1 Microtus ochrogaster
TCATTGTCCTGAGACTGTGGCAAACTCTTCCCTGGCCCCATAAAGCCACACCCTAAACCTGTGCTCTGTGAGGCTTGACAGACCTGACCCTGCCATCTCAGGCCATCTCAGATTGAGTTTTCGGTTTGTACATTATCTGAAGGTTAAGATGTGATGAATCTTAGCCTTTTGTCTTAGTCTCTGTGTCGTTTTTGAAAGTGAAAACACCAGCCAAACAGCAACTGTATTAAAGTGTAACTCATCCATCATGGGTAGAGAACAGAACATCTCCAAACTGAAGTCCAGGAAGCTCTGAAATGCATGCTCATCCTTAGTCAGCTTGAGGGAATGAGTCAGCAGTTTAAGGCTGGCTCCTTTGCTGGAACTGAGACAGACACCCGTGCCTGCCCGGGAGTTAGAGATGTGAGCAGCTGGAGTGTGGTCCTTTGCTGTTAGGTTCGAGAAGTGTTGGCTGGTGCCTGGTGGATGTTAGTAGCAATGCACGGTTATCATGTAGTTAAGGTGTTAGGTAAAAGGATTTCTGACCGCTTAGTTTGGGACTGCCAAACTAAGACTGGGTACTGCCCCGCTGTAAGGAGGACAGAGGTCAAGGTGGCTTTGTTGTTGCCAGTCACTGTAGTGAGGGTGTTTACAGTCATGGCTGTTCTCTGGCTTAGCCACTTGTGTAGTGTCGTAGCTCCCAGAGGCCTGAGCTGGGATCCTTCGGGCCTGTTGTGGTTCTGGAAAAGTCATCTAAGTGCTTCATTCTGTGAGGTCTGATCAGTGCACTTCCAGTCACGGGTGGAACGTTCGGAAGGTGTCCACGGTCTGGGTTTGGGTTGTATTAAAAATGTCAAGTCATTCAGCAGCGAGTACCTGTAGCCGGACAAAGTTCCGTCTTCTGTACTTGGATTGTGGCAGAGCGCAGTCTAGACAGAATTGTGACATTTAGACTGAGGCCGAATAGGTGAAGAGTCGGCCGCCCGCAGTCGTCCAAGTGGCTGGCATGTGGAGAGTGGAGGCTCTGGGCTCTGCGGGTGAGTGGCAGGTGGGAAGGGCTGTGACGGGAGAGTGGCATGGGCAGGTGGAAGTGATCTGAGAGAGCAGAGGGTTGGCGAGTGCCCCGAGAGCCCACCAGCCACGCGACTTTTAAGAACATGCTAAGAAACTGGGTATGACTTTCAGAAACTTGAAGAGTTCTAAGGTGTTCGGCAAGGAAGATCAGGCAGAGACAAAATCACTTGAGTGGTGTGAGCTCTGTTAATGTCAGCCCTTCATAAAAAGCTTGCTGGGACACAGGCCCTGTGCTCAGCCCCTTTCCCTTGTCATCCCACAGAAATATCACGACCTCTCAAGGAGGGGCTGAGCTCCAGCTCCTTAATCAGCTTGTCCGAGCCGCCATGCAGCTGTGGAAGAGCTGGGATTTGATCCCAGTTAATCTAAGATTCTCAGTCCCAAGCTGTTAGTGCTGAGACACTCAGGAATCTTTAAACTGAGTTGATCACAACTGTTTTTTTTTTTATAGCTTTTAGATTTTGAATTTTAATTTGTGTGTGTGAGCATCTGTGTAAGTGTCTACACACAAGTGTGTAGGTGATCTCAGAGGCCAGGAAAAGGCATTATACCCTGAAGCTAGAGTTACAGGCAGTTGTGAGCTGCCCAGAGTGGGTGGTGGAATCTAAACTCCTGCCTTCTGCAAGAAATAGCAAGAGCACTTAACCTCTGAACCATTTCTCCAGGCCCTGGCATTATTTTTTTAAATGAAGAGCACATCAGAGTACTTTGTATGGGTGTAAGGGTTAAATGCTAATATATGAAGGTTTTCATATTTTAATGTTATGTAACTACATTGGCACACATGAAAACTTGGGAGGTGTGTAGAAGGATAAGCATTTGTAGAAATAGGACTTGAGTGCTCCGGTTAGAGCTGGAGACAAGTGTAGAGCTCAATGGTAAGGCCGGGGCACCGGGACTCAGCATAGAATTGTATATGTGCATCTGGGAGGGAGAAGTGTGAGTGAGGAGTGGGTCCCGGAGTTCCATGGGAACAGTGAAATTCCTAATGTAAGCTGTGCTTACTCCACCAATAGGGACCTTGGCCTTAGTGGGTCCTCATGTTTCTTCCAGCTCCTGATGCTTGCTGCTCTCAGCTGGGATTCCTAGCACTTGGGGCTGGCATTCTACCAGTCTGAATGCTCATGTCCTTCCTGAGGGACGTGAACCTATGATGTGTAATCTGTGACTGAAAGATGCCCGAGCAGGGGTGATAAACCAGATATGATTCTCTCTGAGTCTGAAGTAAGCTGTGATCCACTGTACCTCAGAGAAGAAGTGGCCACGAGGCCAGAGGTGGGGGTGGCGTTTCATGGGCGTTACCTTGGGATCCAAAGAACCTTTAGGTTATGCTGTGCCGTTTGTCTGTCCAAGGGGAAGAGAAATGTGGCAAGTCGGAAAGCCCTTGTGAGGTGAGACAAGGGCACGCACAGAACTTTGATGACATCGCACACTGATGACAACATCAGTCTCTAAGCTTTCACACTTTGACTTGGCTGTGTGGTGTTCACTAGAATGATCATGATAAGTGTAAGACTAACTCACTTTGAAGGTTTTTAGCCTGGGTGGCTGGAAAGCATGAGAGCATCATGGGGCGGGTCGTAGCTATGATCATTGCCTTAGCCGGCAGGCTAGTGTGGGCAGCTGCCTTGAAGGAACTCCCACCTATAGGAGACAACAGGATTGGGGAAAGCTAGTCTCAGCTATCCCTAGCAGTTCTTAGTAATTCCTTGTTGCTAACGGAATCAAGAAGAACCATTTTAAGAAGAGTCTGACCGCTTCTTTTTTTTTTTTTTTTTTGTAACTAGAACACCAGGGCTTTGAGGTAGAGTGAACTTGCATGGTTCTGGTTTCTCCTTTCTTGTCTTGCATGGCAGTTCTCCTTCACTAATCCCCAGAGTGGGGATCAGATGGTGAATTAGATGGCAGAGGAAATGAATGATGCAGAGAGGCTTATGGGTGTCATCTGTGGGGTGCACACGAGTGGGGGTGCACACAGGCCATGGGGACTGTATGAAAATGCTATCCCTTAGACTCTTATTACAGTTTCTTGTGTGTCTCAGGGTGCATATATCAGAATTGTCATGCCAGATATAATAAGCATACATGGATTTGGGGTACCTCCTTTCTTTGAGTGCTGGTATTGTGCACATGCTCAAAAACTGTTTGAACGCCACTTTATATTCAAATGGTTATACTTTGTCTTACATTGTAACATTTGAGGAAACCAAGGCTTTCTGTACAGGCTAAACCATGCTTTTGGTGATACCATGGCTTTTCCTGACTTTGGCCTCCCAGAGTGCAGCATGTGGAAAGTGAATTCTAAGATGTGTCCTGATACACGGGACCGCTTTTCCTGTGCTGCAGAGTGCACTTGACCTTGTGTTGATTGGAGCCTCTGGATGGGAAGCTAAGCCTGTGCCTAATTGCTCCTCATTCCATCCCAACGTGAGACCAGGCCATACCCATGAACTGTCTCCAAGTAGAGGGTGGGATTTGGACTGAAGGTTCTGGCCAGCCCTTGGCTCTTAGCTCAGTATTTTTCAAACATTTAGGAAGTCCTGGGCTTAGGAAGTTCTTACTCCTTAAGAGCCTTGCCTTAAAATTAGAATTACTGTCATCAGCCCACTTTGCTTGAAGTTTGTTGAATGAATCTAGATTGTCCCTCTGGAGGCTTTTGTCTCCATTTCTGTGTTGTAACAAGTACACATTTTACTTCATGCTGACAGTTTGTTGTTTAAAACACATCTCTCCCCTCTCCCCCTCCCCGAATATGTTAAGTGACATCTTCCCTGTGTGTTTGCAGGTCGGTGACAGTTAGAAGCATGCTTTCCACTGCTCTCCCTGATCCCGTCTGCCACCCAGGATGTCTGTGAGTGAGAGCGCAGTGTTTGCCTATGAGTCCTCCGTGCACAGCACCAACGTCTTGCTCAGCCTCAATGACCAGCGGAGGAAGGACGTGCTGTGCGACGTCACTGTCGTGGTGGAGGGCCAGCGGTTCCGAGCCCACCGCTCGGTGCTGGCTGCATGCAGCAGCTACTTCCACTCGAGAATCGTAGGCCAGACTGATGCTGAGCTCACCATCACACTGCCTGAAGAGGTGAGGGGCCACAGCGCTGGCCGTCACAACCAACTCTTACCCAGCTACCTTCTGACTATGAACTGAGCACAAGCTCCAGTCTCCCTGAGGAGATGGGCATCTTGGGGAGCATTTCCATAGCAGCCCTTCTCTGGCTTTTGTTGTAGGAATATTGACGTGTAAAGTTCTCCCTTTGGATGTTCATACTTGTTGGACAGTGGACTATGTGGATACAGTCTCCCCTGATAGATTGTAGCCATTTGGAAGGGTTCTGGCTTAGAGAGTACTGGCTGTGTGACTCTGTCCCATGACCTGACAGCTATGACAGGTTTAGGGTGTGTGCATTCTCTCTCAAGACGTCTCCCATGAAAAGCAGGCACCCTGTACGTGTATTTCTCCCTGATATACTTTTTCCTGAGATTGACTTTATTCTTTGGGAGGAAAGACATGATCTGTTGTCTTGGCCGGCGAGACGGCTCAGCAGGTAGAGGCTTCTTGTTGGCCACAGTTCAGTTTCCTGACTCACGTAGTGGAAGGAGAGACAGAAGCCTGCAGGTTGTCCTCTGACGTCCACGTGCTTACTGGCACACACCTCCCACATCCCCCACCCAGTAAACAGACACACAAATTAATGCTAAAATCTAAAATAGTTTACTGTCTTCCTTGTAGAGCCCTAGCCCTGTTTTCCATACACCTTGCCATCCCCAGTCTGTGTAACTTCAGCTTGTGAATGCTAGGGTCTCTGCCATCTTCCTAGCTTCCGGGGGCTTGTCTCAGGTGAGGTGGGGCTGCTTGCCCTGATTCTCCTGGCTCTGTTTATTGGTGTGTGCTTGGGCAGTTATTGCTCTTAGCATATTTTCACATCAGACCCAAAGGGTTTTAAGGAGACTAGGAGGAAGTGTGTAGAGCTTCCGGTGTATGGCATAATGTGTCATGTTCCCTGTTGGGTGTAAGTGGATAATCTGAAAACTAACCCCTAGTGGGGCCTGTGGCTGGTGCTGCATCTTGTCTGTGTCTGTAGGGTTGGGGTGGTTCAAGGGTACCCACCATTGGTTTTACAAAAGAACATGAATCCCAATGTTGGCATGCTTTCTACAGTTCATGTTTAAGCTATTTAATGTGTCTTTAGAGGTAGAACAAAGTTTCTCTAATGGATTGTTAAGAGAAGATGTATATATTAATATACAAGTATATATATAGTGTGTACATTTGTATGTTTTATGTTTATTCTGATGATGTATAAATCATGTTTTCAAATATTTGAGCTGTTCCATCACAGTGACAAGTTGAAACATTACATATATTATTTGGTCGTTTTAGCATATTTTGGAAAAGTTTAATTGAAATTTTTGTTCAGATTGTTATAAATTTTATATGGTCTTAAGGAATAATGCTCAGCGTTCCATCAGTAACGTTCTGAAAAATTAATAATGTTCCAGCAGGAATGTTGATGAGATGGCTATAGTGTTCGAGCATTAATTAGTTTCTGTGAGTTCTGTGAAGGTTCCGGTATTCTTCGTAGTTACTATCTGGAACCTGCGGATCCCGCATGCTGCTTACGCTAATTCCTTCTTGCGCTTGGGCCCCGTTCTCCCTTCCCTCTTCTGTCTCTAGATGCCGGCCACCACTTTCTGTCCTTTGACAAGAGCCATAGAAGTGGGACAGTGCAGGGCTATGTGACCGCGTTTTGCCCTTTTTACACTTAGGATAATTTCCTTGCTATTATTCAGATTTCTTGTACCAATAGTTTATTCTGTGTTGCTGATGAATACTGTATAATAGTTACATCTTAATTTTCCTCTTTAAAACGTCTTTACCCGTTGAAGGAACTGAGATTAGTTTCGATTTTTATCTGTTACAGATAAAAGATGTTTTAGGTTCTTTTGTAAGAAGTTCATTAATTATGGATAAAAACCAGAATGTTTTTCTGGTCGTAAGGTAGTTGTGCACATTTAATAAGAAACTAGTGACTTTTTGAAGTGTTGTCCACTTGACCTCCCTACCAGCATTGGGAATGACTCAGTTTCGCTGTTCTTGAAGAATGCGGTGGTGTTTAGTTTAGCACTTTCAAGCTAAGGGCTGTGAGAGTAGCGTGTTTTACGAGAGTCTTAGTGCTTTGGTCAGAGTTTTAGGTGCAGTCTGTATTTTGAACCCAGGGTGAACGCTCTGTGCACATTTGCGGGCTCTTTCTACCCAAGCCGTGCAAACACAGCCTCGGTGTAAATGCACAGGGCACAGGGGTGTGTTCGGAGGCCTTGCCTCCCAGAGCTCTGAGTCTCTGCTGAAGCCATACAGAGGCAGGATTAGAACCTCTGCATCTGGATCATTAAAATATTTTTAGAAATATTTGGCACAAGGCGGTACTCGCCTTTTTTTTAAAGATTTTTTTTTTATTTTTTAGTGTGTGTGTGTGTGTGTGTGTGTGTGTGTGCGCGCGCGCGTGTGTGCATGTGAATGCCTGTGCCAGCAGGGGCATCCGATACCCAGAGCTGGAGTTACAGGCAATTGTGAGCCTTCCCCATGTGGGTGCAGAGAACCAAACTCGGGCTTCTCTGCAAGAGCAGCCAGTGCCATGATCGCTGACCTCTCTCTCCAATCAATACTTTGGTGTATTGTGCTGTTTTTGATAGTTAAGGTATTTCTATAAGTATTTTATAAGTAATTCTCATTTTTAAAAATTCCATTCTATAGTTTATTACTGTTCCTATTGTTTGGCCTTTGGGAACTGCACTAGCCTCAGACACCCGGCAAAAGCCATTGCCTTTTTCCCCTGGGGGCTATGAGTGGGTATGTCCTGCTTTATTTCATAGATGACTTTTTTCCGAGTGCGGAAATCACGGTTATGTCTTAAGGAGTAAACCTTATTGACGTGGAATTCCTAAAGTGAGGTTCAGTCCTGTTGAATAACTTCTGCATTTCGAGGGCTATCTTTTCTTACACATTACCTGTCCAGCCACCACAGGTGAGTTCATGGCTCTGCTGCTCTTCTCCTGCTGTCCTGGCTAGTCAGCCGTGAGTGACACGTTTATTTTTGTCTTGTGTGTTAACAGGTGACAGTTAAAGGATTTGAACCTTTGATTCAGTTTGCCTACACTGCCAAGCTCATCCTAAGCAAAGACAATGTGGATGCGGTGTGCAGGTGTGCGGAGTTCCTGAGCGTGCACAATATCGAGGAATCCTGTTTTCAGTTTCTCAAGTTTAAGTTTCTGGACTCCACCGCGGAGCAGCAAGAATGTGCAGGGAAAAAATGCTTCTCCCCCCACTGTCAGAAAGCAGACTTTAAAATCTCACTTTCAGACCAGAAAGATCTAGAAATCATTGAAGCAGAGGAGTACTTGGAAAAGAAAAGTATTCAGGCCCCTCAGTGTGACCCGCAAAGGTGTCAGGGCAATGTGAAAGCATCGCCCTCTCTCCAGGACAGTGCCAGTCAGACGTGCCAGGCCATGTGCTTGGAGAAGGATGGAGCCCTGGCATTGCCATCTTTGTGTCCCAAGTACAGAAAATTCCAGAAAGCGTTTGGAACTGACAAGATCCGTACTCTAGAATGTGGCATCAAAGATGTCCATGCTGCTTCTGTCCAACTGAACGAGACGTCTGAACTCGAGTGTTTGGGGGGAGCACAAGGCTGTGCAGATTTACAAGTGATTTTAAAATGTGAAGGAGCGAAGCCAGCCATGGAGAGTGTGGAGACAAAGCGCAGAGACCCCACCCCTCAGTGCCCCGCGGCGCAGACCGAAGCGGCTCCTTTCCCTCACAGTTCTGCAGACCCTCACGGGCTCTATTCCCTGCCACTCTTACACGCATACGACCAGTCGGGTGACTTGGGCTTTGCTGGGGTGCAAAGCAAAACAGTGAAAGCAGAGAAACCTTTGTCAGCTCCAGATGCACAGGAAGAGAAACCGTTCTGTGAAAATCAGGATTTATACCTGAAATCTGAGACAGGCCCCAAAGAAGACAGCAGCAGCCTTGCTTCTGGTGATCGGAGTAGTGTGGAGAGGGAGGTGGCGGAGCACCTGGCCAAAGGCTTCTGGAGTGACATTTGCAGCACGGACTCGACTTGCCAAACGCAGTTGTCACCTGCTGCGGCCAAAGAGGGCTCAGAACAGGGCTTCTCGCAAAGGCGGTCCGAGTGTCCCTGGTTGGGTATCAGGATCAGCGAGAGCCCAGAGCCAGGCCAGCGGACTTTCACAACTCTCAGTTCCGTCAACTGCCCCTTTATAAGTACTCTGAGTTCCGAAGGCTGCTCGAGCAACTTGGAGATGGGAAACTACGATTACGTGGCGGAGCCTCCACAGGAGCCTTGTCCGTACGCTTGCGTGATCAGCCTGGGCGATGACTCTGAGACCGACACAGAAGGTGACAGTGAGTCCTGTTCTGCCAGGGAGCAGGAATGTGAGGTGAGTGGACCTGTGCTCTCAGTGCACACGGCCTAGAGGAAGGAGGGAGGGAGGGGGAGACCACGTGACAGATGCGGCGTGGTGAGCCGGATGTATGGAGTTTGAAAGACTACTGTGTGTGTGTATGTTTCACATGGTATGTGTATAGATCATGGGGGAGACCCCCACATGGGCTGTGTAACTTTTGTAATCAGATGCCCCAGCAGGGAGAAAGGATAGCAATGTTGTCATTGGTGGTTAATGGTAACTTTTGGAAGAAAACATCATGTTCATAGCCCCAGATCGTCAAACCTGAGAACAGTCTGGTATATGAGCCGTGGTTGGCTCTGAGGAGCTGCAGGGTTCTGGCATGTAGGGACGTTTTTGTAGACCTAATTTTTCTTATACATTGCTTTTAATTATTAATTTATTTTATTTTTCTTTAGCCATTTTAGGCATTAGTTTAATGAATATCTCAATAATTCAGCTTGGTAACATGTAGCTACTGACTTAAGTTGCCACATCAAGCTTGCCCCATGCTTTTGGTGTGTATAAGTTTATATTTACTACTTAATACCTACTTTGTGTAACATTCTGCTTCAGTGATAGTAAGTAGGGACCCGTGCATTAGAAATTAAGTTTCTTTAGTTTGCAAAAGTCACTGAGGCCATTCTCACTTTGCTTTTATAAGGAATTCTTAATCACACTTCTCTTTTTGTGCGTGCCTTACTTGCTCTTTAGTCTGTGGTGGCCCGAGGTCTGTCCTTGGAAGGGTCCTAGAGCACAGAACGGTGTCACCACTCATTTCTGTATCAACAGCGTTTCTCTGGAATGAAAAGTCACTGAACACCTATGTCCCATTTCCCTCCTCCCTGCCTATAGCTCGCCGTTCGCTCTTGCTATTGGTTGCCTGTTACAGTTACTGCCCATAGATAGGTGAGATAAGTAGGGCTTGCTCGCTGGAATTTGCTTGATTTTACTTAGGATAGTGTTCTTCACGTAGCAGGCTTTCTTATAAGGCTGAGTAATAATAGGTCGCAGTGTGCGTGTATGCCACGTTGTCATTATCTGCTCACCTCAGTCTGTCTGTCTTGGCCATTGTCAGTGAATGCAGAAAGACAGACGTCACTTGGAAATCTGATTTCAGGGGACTCCGGGCCACATGGCATGCACACGGTTTTCATTTCTGTGAGAGCTTGACGGTGGCTTTCATAGCAGCTTGCTGGTCCCTGCCAGCCATGTACAAAGAGCCATTTCTTCATGCCCAGTCTTCATCGTGGTCTTTTGCTTTGCAGCGAGTCGAGGGTGTTAGTCTGAAGAGGCTGCCTTTCCCTGGCTTTGGGAGGAAATGGATTGCAAAGCCAACGGGGTGCAGTCACTGGAGCCTTCAAAACAGATGAGAAAGTAGTCCAGGAAAAAGTATTCCTAACTTGTTTTCACAGTGTCTCCATTGGCAAGTGAGATGTATAGCTTTTTAAATAAGTCATATGAAGCTACATTTTTGGCAGAAGTTTTCTGAAGTGCTATAGAAATGACTGGCACAATTACTCCAGTACTGCACAGTGCCATTGCTGTGTGGTAGTATTCAAAGATAAAGTAGATTTTATTACACATTAAAAATACGTTAGGGAGAAACTTCTTGAAGTTGTTAATGTAGTAGACAGTAAAGTACATATTACCGTAGAGCAGTAGATGAATTCCAGTTTGAATGCGGTGCTGTGTAGTGGCAGTGTCTGGTTCGCTGCAGTGTTTGCCTTCTGGATGCTCTCCCAGCCAGGAGTCGTCCGTCAGCTGAACTGTCCGTTCTTACTGGGGTGGTTTCTGTAGAAACTGGAAAGCAGAGGCCTTTGTTTAAGGATTTATCTTACTTAGGTGCATATCTGTTTGGCCATGTGCCATGTGCATATGTGTGCTGGTGCCCGCAGAGAGCAGAGGGTGGGATCCCCCGGAGCTGGAGTCAAAGGTAGTGGTGAGCTGCCTGACCTGACGGGCGCTGGGTGTAGAACTCAGCTCCTCTGCAAGGGCAGGGAGCACTCTGAAGCTCTGTATCGCTCCAGCCCAAGGTCTTTTCATAACACGTTAAACACGTTAAACTCTGAGGAATGTGACGCGTGTCTTCATCTGT
>NC_022010.1:95222754-95244879 GCF_000317375.1 Microtus ochrogaster
TTTTTTTTTTTTTCTAGACTGACCAGTAAGCCTCAGCAATCCTCCTGACTCCTTCCTCTCCTCCTAGCACTGGGGAGCAGTGTATGGCCACATTTAGTTTTGGTGAGGTTTCTGGGGATTCAAACTCATGCCCTTATACTTGGGCAGCAAGCATTCTTGATCCACTGAGCCATCTCCCCAGACTCCTCTTGGATGTTCTGAATGAATGGGGTCATCTCTTACTTAGTGGGGCAGGAGGAGCGTGAATATGGAGGGTGAGATAGATAGATATTTACATGAAGGTACAGAAGTTATGTGATATTTGTGATCTTCGTACCGTCTCTAAGCAGTGGTTCCTATTTATGGGAGGAGCCCAAATGCCCACTAAGCTAATCTTAGTTTCAAAGACCAGCATCACTTGGCATTTAGTATATTCCTGTTCAGAACGGCTTCATCTCATGTTCGATAGAAGAACCGAGACAGGAATATGGCTGTAGCTGGGTAAAGAGGGCTCTTCTTCCGAGGTCTTCATTTTCATTTCTGTTAGATGCACTTCTGAGAGGTCCAAAGAAGAGAGGATATAAATGCTATAAATGTGCTTTTTCTCAGGGGTGGAAGTCAGTGCTGCTCTCGTCCCCTTGGCTCCTGTAGGTTGATTTTATGTGAAGCCTGTAACTGACAGATTCTGTATAGGAGAAAATGTCTGAATGTAGACCTGGCGTGCACACAGGATGTGTGCCTTCATTCTTGATCTGTTCTTTTTTTATTATGAAGCAAACCTAGAAATCTGAACAAATTGGAGAATTACTTTGAAACCCTGTCTCGAAAAATCCCCAAAAAATTATATTGTGTTTATAATAAAGGAATTCCTTTTTTAAAAACTTATATAATTTTAGTATTTCCAAAAAATCTTCAATAATTGAATTCTTGCATAACTTTGTAGAAATATTTTTATATAAATCTGTAATGGTACTTACGTATCTAGCAGAACCTATGTTTGTACCCAAAGGGACATAGAAACTATGACAGTTAGAAGTTATCCCTGTGGAGTCCCCATCTCAGCGCTCTCCAGCACCTGTCAGTGGGCAGGCAGGAGGCAGAGGTGGCCCTGGTCCCTCAGACACTGCTCCCCTCGTTTCACAGGTGAAAGCTTTGGCCTTCTGCTGCCATTCATTCACTCTCACTTTACCTTGATGATTAGGTTGCCTGACTCATTGCAGATTAGTAAGTGAGATGGTTGAGTGTGAAAGAGGAGGCAGAATATGGGTGGGTGGAAGGGATGTGCTATTCGTGATGGTAACTGATGTGGGCAGAGGAGGTAGGGACAGGAAAACCTGAAAAAGTCTTGTGGCAGACATTCTTGTAGGGATTTAAAAAATCACACTAGTGAGAGCAATAAATTCATACCAACCCTTTCAATCCTTATACTCACTGTATAAGCTCTTTCCAGGCATCTGTGCTATGCTAACGTCTTCCTCCTGTTTACTTAGTCACTGTATGGATCATATAGCTGAGATTGCATATTGAAAGCATTGGCCATAATCTTGGGCTCCGCCGCATCTCAGGACAGCAGGCATTAGCCAAATCTTACAGTGGCTAAACCAGGAACACCATCTTGGTGTCCACACAAGGTCACGTCCACACTTCTCCACAGTTCAGATTCAGACACTCAGAGCAGGGAGCTCGTCTTAGAGTCTTGGCTAGACCCCATCCAAATTTGATAACCAGCTATATGTAGTTTCCCCCCACTTCCTGCCTTATTTGATATTTTAGTATTTTGTTTAAAACTATAAAGATGTTTAACGATGGTGCTAACTCTGCACACGATGGAGCACTCGTATGCACATCTGTATTATCTTTCTATAGTGTGAAAAGTTAGGAATTCCAGCATAGGTCTGTCTCTAAGAGTTTTTGGATGAAGGATCATGAACTTTTGATATTTAACGTGTGCGTTCAATTTTAAACTTTACATATTCCTGGTACATGGTGCCACAGCACATGGCCTGAGGATGCTGTCGTACAAGTGCATATTATCGATTGAGGACATTCCTCTCACCCCTGCCTGTTTAGTCTCCTCTGTTTCCCTAGACTTGTTTTGTTTCTGCTTTCCCATCATATGTGATTTTTATGTGTCTATCTGAAAGTCTAGGACTTACATGCGAGAGGGAACATTTGTGTTTTGAACACTGGTGTAACTCACAATACAAACTTAAGTTTGCATCCATTTTCTTGCAAATCACATGATTTCATTTTCCTTTATGGTGGGAAAAATCCCATGGCATGCTTATGCCACATCGTCCCTTCCTCAGGTCGGACACTTTGGTTGGTCCCGTGACTTAGCTGTTGTGAAAGTGCTGTGAGACACATGAATGTGCAGGTGTCTGTGTGGTGAGCTGACACGCATGTGCCGTTGAGTTGATTGAGAGGAAGCATCCCGTGTGATCTTACTGAAGGATGTGGAATGTTTGATTGCCTTAGAAATGTCGGTGGACCCAATAAACACGAGCCCTTGTGTTCTCTCTCCCCTCTGCACAGCAAAGTGAAAAGGAGAGCCTGCTCAAGGAACGAGATCTCATCTTGTCGACGCTGGGTGAAACAAAGCAGAACCTGACGGGACTTTGCCAGCAAGTGTGCAAGGAAGCTGCTCTGAGTCAGGAGCAGATTCAGATCCTCGCCAAGTACTCAGCCTCAGACTGCCCGCTTTCTTTTCTAATTTCGGAGAAAGGAAAAAGTACTGATGGTGAACTTGCTTTTCCTTCAGTTTTCAGCGTGTCTGATGGGCCACCCCCCTGTGGACCAGGGAGCAGCAAGGCAGGCCAGAAACCAGGGCAGGAGTCCCAGACAACCGTGCCAACCACCGCAGCCGCCCTGGAGCAGGCCACACTGTTGGAACCCTGTCGGCAGAGTGGCGGGATCTCAGACTTCTGCCAGCAGATGACTGACAAGTGCACTACTGATGAGTGAACCGCGAGCGTCCTCCAGCCGTGGATTTCCTACTGAGGTTTCGGCGTTGTCTTGAGAGCCGCGCATGGCCGTGTCTTCTTGCTTTCAGTAGCCTTGCTTCCCCCTGGTAGCTTTCTGGAGAGGGAATTGAATTTCTCTTCTAAGGTGACCCTGAGTTCTCCTTGGTTTTCACAGAAGACATGACATGATTTACCTCTTGGATGCCGAAAAAAATCACATGTGAAAATGTAGAGTAATAATCTCCCAGTGTTCAAAATAATTAAGATAGTGAAAACCGCAGGGTCCGCTTCAACAGCTGGCAGCATCTGCACCTGGCCCTCCTGGCCTGTGGAAACTCAGTAATCTACCTTTTGACAGAATACTGATCAGAAAGAAAAGTTCTCCCCAAGCAGTGCAGTGGCGGCGAGCTACCCAGAAGGGGCGTGTCAGCACTGAGTGTGTAGAGCTGTCACGGGGAAAAGAAATCATCTTCCAACTCTCACGCTCCTACCAAAGTCCAGCCTGGACTGGACCCGGTGACCTGAGGCTGCCCCGGCAGGACTTAGTGAAGGGCCACAGCGGCCTGTGCTGGAGGCCTCCCCTCCTCAATACTGACTAGAGTTTCTGGCTGCACCAACACTAGAGAGTTGTCATTTCCCCTGCTCTCTCCTTTGATCCCGTCTGCAGTTTTTGCCATGTCTAGGCCAGTCACGGACTTCCTGTTCCCTTCTTGTCCCTTGGAGGAAGAAATGGGAGTTAGGCTGAGTGACCTGAGTGTTCACAAGCTGGACAGAACCACAGTTGCCACGGATCTGGAGACCACACTGCACAAGGCCGTTCATTGTCTCGCTGCCGATCACCGATGCCCAAGAAGGCACTAGGATATGTGTGTGTTGGGGGGGCGGGTATCTACATTGACCAGAGGTGCAGCTCGCTGGCATCCTAAGGAAGAGCTGCGGTCTGTAAAAAGCTCTGTTGGAGCAAGCGTGGAGCCACAGCTCTGCTGCCATTTGAAACCATAAAATTTGTGCTCAGTCCATTACGGGCTTGCACGGAAGCAGATTGAACCCTGTTATCCCTGCCCCCCCAATTTGGTATGGTGTAAAGGCATGTGCATCACTTTGACTTGGACATGGCCAAGTCAATCTTGTGCTTATTTTAATGTTAGTAGAAAATGAATTTATAATAATCTGAGCGTCTACTCCATAACATTTTGCAGTGATTCTTGGTTGTTCTGGAATCTCACACTATAGACCTCAGCAGTAGAAACAAAGCATCGTGTATACAAGTTCAATATCCCTATTCAAGGAATGTGAAATGCCTTAAAATTGGAAATGTTCTGAGTACCTAGCTGATAGCAGACGTGGGACATTCCAGTCCTGAGTTCATGAGGTGGGCCACAGGCAAAAAAGGATATTCAGAATCTTCTGAGAGCTTCTTTAGGATACATGTGTAAGGTACATGGGAACTTCATTAGGACTTTATGGGAGCGTCTTATCTTCAAGCTAACTGTAGAAGCTTCTACATTCTGTAGAAGTGGATATTTGACAAACGGGGAAAATCTGAGTTGTGAGGCACCTGTGCTCTCAAACACCTGTGATAAGGGGGTCTCCCGGGATGCTCCTGGGAGTGTTTGTAGAGTTGTGCTTAAAGGAGCAGTCAATAGGATGCCATCTCTCCAAGTCAGGTAGTTGGAGGAGACACTCATTTTCACTGCGTGCTGCGTCCAGTGAGAGCCTAGAGAGGGAAAGAGAGGGCGAGAGCACGCCAGAGAGCCACCTGAGTGCGGTATCATGTCGGTAGGTACCTAGCTGGTGCTTGCTGTGAGGGGGTACGGGGACCAGCTTCAGTATGATTAGTTGTCATGACGCCCTTCTCTCCTGGGTGCAGGGAGGGAGGGAGGAGAGTGTGTATTTTATCTTTGGAAGAGAAAATGAAATTGGAATTATCTTCTAGAAACTTTGAAAAGTCCCCTCCGTTTGTCTGGGAGAGAACACTCACGGTGACAAAGCATCCCATGTGACAAAGAGCTGTGTATATATGTATATGTCCCCACGCAGCTGTTTGATACTTGTAATTTTAGATTTCAACAACGTAAAATAATATGAAAACGTCTCTGGTTTACAAAGTGTAAAATCTTCTACAAGCCAATGGAGTCCTTGATTTCCTACCTCACTGTACACTCGACTGTCTGCCATCAGTGTGCACACGTCCAATTTTTTTTGCTTTAAATGTAACTGTAAATATTTGCTTTGGAAAGTTACTTAGCATTTCATGATAAGACCCAGTTCTCTCCTCAATGTAAAGATACTTTTTAAGACACTTCCTTTAAATTTCTTTCTACCTTTGAACGTTTAGCATTAAGGGTTAATTTTAATGGTGTTTGGTAATTGGCCAAGTGTAATAGTTCTTAAAATTTAGCATTACTTTTAACAGCCAGCATATAATACAAGTAACTACACTACCTCATTCCTGTGTGATTTTCGAGTTGTATTGGATGGACAGGAAAGATTTTACCTTTGTCTTTGGCCATGACGTGGGTAAGTTGTCTGTATATTGCATAGCATTATACATTTATGCCTATTTTAACGTGAACTTTTAGAGACTTTTCTAAGAAAATTTGTTTTAAGGCAATATTTTTTTTGGGGGGGGGATGCCGAAGACAAATGATAGGATCATATGTGTACACATATGCTTTTTCCTTCATGCAGAGTTTTGATGATGTTTTCCATTTGTTATTTGCATATTCCTGCAATCATTGCTCCTTGTTGTATGATCCAGCCTTCTCAATGCCTGGTGATTTCTTTTAAGTTGTCATGTCTGACTCAGTACAATTATGTCCTCTTAAATTTTTGCCCCTTATTTGAATCCTATAGCTGCAAGCACATAATTTGTTAAATTCTTATGTTCAGAATAAAAATGGATATAACTTTGGTTGTCCATCTGCAAGCATTATAACAATTTACTGTAGCTTGATGCTTAGCCAATTTTAAGTTAGGAATTCAACATAAATGATGTGTGGATAGTGGAGATGGCATGAGGGCACGCATCCATGTTAACAACTTGGGAAAAAAGAGAAGCAAACGGCGATGTCACAGTGAATTCTCAGGTGAACCTTTCGGTTACAAAAACATCTATTTTGAATTTGTAAATATTTTAACTGTTTTATTAGAGCATGTACTAAACTATTCTTTGACACCTGTTCAGTAGAATGAAAATTTAAAGCCATAATGGTAAAAGATGGCATACTGATTGTAAAATAAACAAATAATAATATTGATTTTTTTGTATCTTTCATAATATAATTTTTCTAACTGCAATAAAACCACTGAACTTATATATTCATGTCCTATTAAGCCCATGTTTCATTAGAAGTATACTTTATAATATTTCATTTACATTTTCTTCCTAATAGGCTTGTTTATGTGTCAGATATAAGTAGTAGATGCTGACGGTGGACAGACAGTTCAATAAAGTTCCTAATGCTACTTTTAATTGAACAGAGTTGTACCTTCCCCGTCTCCCTGCTCATGTGAACTTACTAATGCTAAACTTTTGATCAGTTACCAGAGCTCAGACTATGCGTTGGTAAGGGAGACATTTTGATTAGTTGATTATCTTATGTCTGAAAAAAGACTCCCAGTGTCCTGGCATTGGAAGACACACAGGTTTTAGCCTTGTATTTGATTTACTTAATTTCAGTCTGTGAATTAGGGGCATGCAAAGGGTCCGAGGAGATTGGTTTGTTGATAAAGTGCTTGCCGTGGGCCTGAGTTCTATTCCCAGAACCCATCTAAAAAATGCCAGGCATAGCTGGGTGGTGGTGGTGTGGTGCAAGCAGGCAGATCTCTGTGAGTTCAAGGCCAGTTTGGTCTGCAAGAGCTAGTTCCAGGACAGGCTCCATAGCTACAGAGAAACCCTGTCTCCAAAAAAAAAAAAAAAAAAACAAAAAAAGCCAGGCATAGCCACGGGTGCTTGACCCATGTGTGCCTAACGATGGCAACATCAAGAGAGGCAGTCTAGGCGCCCGCCTGGCCTGCTTGTATAGTCCCAGGCCAGTGAGAGTGACTGTGGTATCTTGAGGAATGACATCCTATGTTATCTATGAAACCCACACATACAGGCACGCATGCACATATGCATATGCACACACAGTCCCAAATTTCTCAAATCTGTTGCTCCGACAAGGCCTTGAGCTGAGCTTTGAGCAGCTACCGGTGTTGAGGCCATCCGAGGGACCGACGTTAGCTTGAGATAGGTGGTTAGCATTTGAACCTGTAACATTCCAGCTTCTCCTAATCAGTCTGCCTGCAGACACAGCTGCTTTCTGGGCATTCTCATTGACACCCAGGAGGAGGAAGCCACTTCTGTCAGATTCCAGCTTCAGACTCTCATGTGCTGGGCTGTGGGTGGTTGGTAGATAGTTGGTCCCTCAGAAGGCTCTGGAGTGGATCCAGCAACACACTGGTAACTAAATAATCCAGACATTCCTCGTGTCCTCCTAGCCCTGCCATTCATAATTGCTTCTCTCTCTCTCTGCCCCTCTCTGGCATATCAGAGATTCTGCATGGGGAGCAAGTGAATACCCACACAGGAGGATGCCTGTTAGTACGATGCACGTGAAAGACTGCAGTGATTACACTCTGCAGATGAACCAAAGTCGGTGGGGTAGATGTTCTCATAGAAGCCTTAGCTTTGCTGCCCTGTGAAAGCTCCTGATGGAACCTAGAAAGGGTTAAGGCAAGGCTGGATGTCTGGTGTGACCAGTGCTTCTCAGCTGTGACCCTTTAAATGCAGTTCCTCATGTTGTGACCTCCAACCATGACATTATTTCATTGCTACGTCATGAGTGTAATTTTGCTACTGTTATGAACCGTAATGTAAATATCTATGTTTTCTAGTGGTTTTACGTCACCTCTATGAAAGGGTTGTTTGACCCCAAAGGGGTCATGACTTACAGGTTGGGAACCACTGGTTTAGAGTATGAGGGGTTATAACATCTCAACTGTGGTCCCACAGCCATATTTATTTGAAGTAAGCTAATCCCCAAGCTGTAAATCACTTGTCCCAGATGGAGTACCTAGTACTGCCCATGTAATAAGAGAATTCAGTGATATATGGGGAAAAAAAGTTCTGGTTTCTACTTCTTAGAGATGCATTTGTTGTGGAACTCGGAACCTGTGCTCAGATTCTCTGTTGGGACTACTTAGAGCTTGATTTTGACTATAAGCACACTAGGAGACAGACCCAACTCCTATGCCGAGATTAACACTTGTTCCAACAGGACAGTTTGGGGGCTGAGGGAGCCTGAGCAAGCTCTCTCAGGGCTTGAGCCCACTTCCTTTAGCACAGATGTGATCAGGCCAGGGCTGCTGGGATGTGGCCTAAGAAAGTGGCTGCCCTGGGATTGGGTGGTCTCTAAGTAGCTTTAAACAACACAAAGTCTACTAAAGAGAAGCCACTTGTATCCAAGGCTGGAATCTCCGCTGCTCACTCCTTGACTAATGTGAAGTTTAGTGTGTCCCACTGGCCTGAAATTCTCTCCTAGAAACTAGAACCTTTAAAGAGTACTCTGCATTGGAGCCCAGTTGCCTTGGGAACTGCAGAACTAGTACATATTCTTTCCATTTATACTAGGAAGTCTTGGAGCATTGCTCTTTCTCTGAGGACTGCAGCTACAGCATCTACGCGCCTTCCCCCCACACAGAGCTTGCTGCTCGGGTGTTGCTGTGCCTTGTACAGCTGCTGGAGCTGGAGAGGACTCCCACAAGCCTGCTGCTCACATTTTAACTCGGGTCGCATTGCACACTTTTTCCAAAGGCCTAGAGTCCACAGGGTTGGAGATGGAGGAGGGTTTCTACTAACTACTTAAAGACCATAGGTAATAGATTCCCCAGAGAAGAAATGGCTGGCAGAAGTCAAGGCAAGGCTGATAAAATGGCATTCCCTGTTGACTTTCCTTCCTTCAGGCATGCTGTGTCTTCTGCAGAGTACTGAGCATGCCTGGTGCTGCATTCTGGTAATACCGCTTTTCCTGGCATACCTGCCGTTAGCTCCTGCACTTTACATGTTTTCACCACAGGTGGCACAGTGCTATGTTCACCTTGTATGTGTATCATTGTTAACAGTCACTTCAGACTCAGCGTTGGGCCAGTACAATGGAACCCCTGAAGGACTCTCCTGTGAGTGATGGCCACATTTCTGCTGAGGTTCCAGTGGCTTAGGCTTAGAAGTCTCTAACTGGTCCTTTCTAAGGCCCAAGGAAGGCAGGGAGCAGTTACCACAGGAAATCACATTTGCTGGCTCAAACACCACACTATGGCAACCTTCCAGATTAATCTAGCCCAACTTCATCACCAAAGCAGCCCGCATGCCTGCTCTGAGCTAGACCAGCACACAACGGCTCACAGATGGTAGTCATACATGTTTCTCTTTCCAAATCCTGCTCCTCACACCTCTCTGCAGTGCCTCTCAAATGTCTTTCATATTCCTGCTCTGGAGTTAAAGTTAGAGACAGAAAATGATGTTAGAAGGAAGACCAAACAACCCGGTTGACGGCGCAAGGAGGTGTTGAGTGGCGGGCTCCAGAATTGGGCAAATAGGCGTTCAGTAGTGCTTTGCTTCTTGTTGGATGGAAATAATTTCCCTGCGTTCATTTTCGCGGAGGGAAGGATTCCTCTCATCAGCATGGTCTTTACTGCTTCTGGTGGGAGGAACATTATTCCAAGGAGGAAAGTTACTGAGGAGACATGAGGGCTGCCAGCTTTCCTCCCTTATTCATCAGTTATCCGGGGCACTCCACCTCTCAAGGGCTGGAGTGAGGGTAAGAGGAAACTTACAGAAGACTGGAGGTCAGGGGGAGGTTATGTTACATGGAGTCATAAATCGGGAAGCTTCAAGAAGTTTGAGGGAAACAGCAGGGTACCCTCATGAGGGATAGAGCCCAATACAAGCCCTGAACTCATCCTCCCATCTTCTGAAAGGGGCTTAAGTCCAGGTTTAAAATCAAAGCATTCGCTTCTGAGACAGTATACCTCCATCTCTCTCATCTCTATTATGGATGTTGCTCTTCGGGTCTAAATGGAAAGGTGAGAACCAAGCAGAGTGCATTCCTTCATCATTTAGACATGGCCGTCTTTTCTGCGTTTACTGTTTCCAGCTTTAAGTTTGCTTTTAAATTATTCTTAGAAAGTTGGTGCTGTCCTGAATAATTAAGTTCCTTTCTGGACCCTGGGACCCAGACAATTTTCTAGTTGCTGTCTCAATAGCATGGTGATATTCACCATGCCAAAGGAAATGCCGCTAGAATCTTGCTTTGTGGTGCAATCATGCAGAAGGCTTCATTTGTGTTGATTTAAACGGTAGCTTTAAATGATGGATACAGGGTTATCCATTAGTGCCTTTAACGCAAAGTTTTCTGCAGAAGGGCACTTTTGGAAAACCTTTTTTGGCCTTGTTTGAGGGTTTTTTTTTTCATCTGATGTCTACAAGCTCTCAGTACTTGAGGGGTGTCTTTCAGGGAGCCGTGGAAAGTTTACTCTGCAAGACCTCTTTCCTCGAGCGCAGGAAGTCTGCTCAGACTGCTCTGTCTCAGCCTTGCTGAGGAGTAGCATGTGGGAGTGGAGCTCAGGGTGGAGCCGCGCACGGAGTTTGTGATTTTATAGGAACGAGGAGTGGAGCCCGTCGGTACTCTGATAAGGTGGGAGACGCTGGCCAGGCAAAGCACTCAGGAGATTGTGTTCATCCGGGTCTGGTAGGGTGGACAGCTATGGCATGCTTGAAAGAGAGTCAGTGTGAAGTTATGTGCTTAAGAACTCAAGGAATGACACTGGTTTAGGCAATGCTCAGGCATAACTCCAAGTGCCCATTAAAGGGACTGTGAGGAATAAAAGGGCTTGGTCCTGGCCTCAACAGATACCAGGTTCTGGAGCCTGGGTCTGGTGCTTGACAGCTGTACAGCTTAAAGAAAATGAATTTCTCTAGGACATGGTTTCCTTACGTGTTCTCTATCAGTGTTGGTGGCAGGGCAGGTAATATTTCTGTGGCATGTACGGGTTATTACTATGCCTGGCTTAGCGTGTCATGGCCACCCTGCGTGTCTGGGTTCCTGATTCCATCAAACCCATTCAGGTTCTCAGTTGTCTTATTCTGTGTTTCACATTGGCGGGAGCATGCCCCTCCATCACGCGCTTGGAGATTAGGTGAGTAAAGAGGTCATTCTCTGATTTGATAAGACTCACGGAGAATGTGGGCAATACTGTGTTTACATCTCAGCAATTCAGGCAGCTTCAAACTGAATGTTCCTGCATTAGGGGCTCCATGGTCTGCCCATCTCACGCTGCCTTAGCCATGTTCTGACACACTGGCACCTCTCCTTTTCCTCTGTTTATTGCTCGGTCTCTGATGTTGGCTTCAAATCTTGCTCATAGATCCACCCAGGGTTCAGAAGATTTTGCATTCTTTCCTTGGAGTGCTTGCCTAATCTGTAGAATACCTCAGTCGTTCACGCAGAAGGACACTGTCTATCCCCCCAAAAGTCACTTTGGGCTCCAAAAATATAGAGCAGGGTCACATATCATATGTCCTGCACCTCAGATATTTACAAGGAAGGACAGAAGGTGTCTGCCACTGTGGCTCTCCACCATTCCTTTGAGACAGGATCTCTTGCTGAACTGGAAACACAGGATTCAGACTGGTTGTCTGGCCAATGAGCTTTCAGGATTTGCCTGTCTCTGCCCTTCCTTCTCTTGCAGGCATGCAGAGTTATGCCTAGCACTTTATGTGAATGCTTGGGATTTGAACTCAGATCCTCATGCTTGCAAAACAAGCACTCCTGACCTGCTGAAGCTTCTCCTTACCTCTTCCGATATGTAATTTGAGACACAGGTCTCCACCGAGTTAGAAATCCTGCATCTCCTTGGAGAAATGTAACATCAGAGAGGCTGGCAGAGCGGCCTGTGGGAACAGGTGGAGGAGAGGCAGGTAGAGAAGCAAAATTATAGTTATGAAGTAGCAACAAAAACAGTTTTGTGGTTGGGGAGATTGAGAAGCACTGCCTTAGAGAAAGACAAAATCTATGTCATTGTCAATCTTATCTTGTAACCGAGATAGAGGAACAACTAATTGAAGAATAAAACATGCGCCTATTGGATGATAAGAGTTACCTAAGAAGAATAAACATGTATTAATTAAGATTGGTAACATGATATAAATTTGCAGTGTTGCTGGCTACATTTCAAGAGCTCACAGGGCTCTGGTGTGCACAGTGCACACTGACAACACTGTAGTCACTGTGCTGAGTTCTGCTGGTGTCCACACTGAGAACACCGTCATCACCATGCTGAGTTCTGTTGGCAGCGCTGATTAGAACGTGTAGCACTACTATATCAAGGAAATGTAATTGTATATAGAAGAGAGGTGCGCTGGGGCTCCACCACCTTGGAATTTCAGTACAAGCCTCAAAACTTTGGGCAGCCGGAGACAAGTGTCGCCACGTTCTAGAAATGTCAGCGGAGTGTGATGATATACACCTACAATCCCTGAACTTGAGACATGGGGACAGGGGAACTGCCACAGGATCCCGGGCAGCCTGGACTACATAGAGACTTCCAGGATAGCTTTGGTGGCTGAGTGAGACATTATCCTAAAACAGAGAAAAAGGAAAGGAGAGGGCGGAAAGGGAGGTGACAGACAGACAGGCATGTGTATGCGCACACACACACATACAGACACACACACACTCAGAGGGGGGCGGGAGGGAAGGAGGAAGAGAGAGTTTTACCTGGGTTCCTAGTTCCTAGGAGTAGAGAGTCTGTGGAGTAATAGTAGAACCACCTCCAGGGAGCCCCTTATACAGACAGCCTTGTCTAGGGACAGAGGAATTTGACATCTTACTCTTTGTTAGACTTGTGTGATCTCGGTGAACTTGAGTGAACCTTCTGTTCCTTGAGTGGTCCTTGGATGAGACTGATATGTGATTCCGTGTGTGTGTATTCATGTTGGCCCATGTGCATGTCTCTGTGTGTTGCATACATTTACACATGTTCACCATGTTCACACAGGTGTAAACAAAGAGCAGAGGAGGACAGAATATCTCCCTCTCTTGTGTGGAGGCCAAGGAAGGACGGAAGGTGTCTGCCCCTATGGCTTTCCACCTTATTCCTTTGAGACAGGATCTCTTGCTGAACTGGAAACACAGGATTCAGACTGGTTGCCTGGCCAATGAGCTTTCAGGATTTGCCTGTCTCTGCCCTTCTTCCTCTTGCTGGCATGCAGAGTTATGCCTAGCACTTTATGTGAATTCTTGGGATTTGAACTCAGATCCTCATGCTTGCAAAGCAAGCACTCCTGACCTGCCGAAGCTTCTCCTTACCTCCTCCGATATGTAATTTGAGACACAGGTCTCCACCGAGTTAGAAATCCTGCATCTCCTTGGAGAAATGTAACATCAAAGAGGCTGGCAGAGCGGCCTATGGGAACAGGTAGAGGAGAGGCAGGTGGAGAAACAGCCTGCATTGCCATGCATAGCACTCTGGAGGTGCCCACAGAGAAGTGAACTGTAAGTGTGCCTCACGGGTCAGCCAGTCCAAAGCCATATAAAGCACCTGCCTTAAATGTCAAGGGACAAAGTCTGTGTTTGTACAGGTAAGGAATGGCCCGATGTTGGTTACAAGATGCCTCTCTGTGCTGCAGCAGAGGGTGTCTTTGATGGCCTGCCTCAGTAGGAGGGATCAACAGCAGGAAAGACCGAGACTGACTGGTGAAGGGGCACTGGGGTGCTAGGACAGAGAGAAATGACCCCGCGCTGTCCCTGGGCTGATGCCAGGGTCCGGAGACCAAGCAGAAGGGAATGGGGTTCACAAAGGGAGAAAAACAGGTGTGCAGTGTGTTGCTGGGCTCCAAATATCTGCTGTAGTTAGAAAAAAAAAAATAGAATTTCAAAGGCAGCTGGAATGTTGAGTTTCCATGGGACGCGATCCAATTTCCAAAACTTGCGCATATTTTAAACATCCTGTTTTGTGTTTTTAATGAATTGAAAATAAGACTGTCCTTACACACTTATTAAAAGCTGGGGTTTTGAGATTTGCTGCAGCCACACCCCCCCAAGAGGCAAGAAGTGACTGTCTACCAAAACATGACCTCATTGTATCTTCTGCATTTGGTTGATCTTGCCGGCCAGGTATGCAGCATAAACAAACGTTGTTTTCAGTGTCCCTGTGCAATGTTAATCTGAGGTCACTGCAAGCTAAGCTGCCTTGCGTCTCCTTCTGCCTGATCTTTCTCATATGAAGCTGCTCTTCCCTTTCCCGCCTGGCCTCCCTTCTTTCCGCTAGCCTTCCTTTTTCATTTCTTGCAGTACTGTGGATGGAACTCTGGGTTCTGCTTGCTAAGCAAACACTCTACTGAACTTTATCCTCAGTCCTTCTAGTTTTTATTTGTAGAGAGTATCTTACTAAGTGGACTGGATTGGCCTTGAACTCACTCTGTAGCCCAGCAGCCTTCAAAATTGGGATCCTCCTGCCTCAGGATCTGAAGTGGCTGGAGTTGTAAGCTACACCTCTAGGCTGACCATGAAGCAAGCCTCTTAAACTCAGGATTCTTTCCCATTTTCTTTATCACATCCTGGGATACCCCCTGCAGGGTCGCGTGTAGCCCAGGCTGGCCTTCAACTCCGGGCCTTCTGGTCTGTGCCTCACCAGCTTGATGCCTGAGATTCTTTAGAGGCAATGGTGCTCTTCCCTCCTCCATATCCTGGCTACCTCATGTCTTCTTTGATCGGTAGGGAGCAGTCCTATGGGAGAGATGGCACAGAAGGCTATTCGTGCTTTTGTTCAGCTCCAGAACACTTGTTCTTGGAACTTGAGTCATGATGAGCAAGCAGGGATGTCTTGAGGTCATCATGCTGTGAGAAAGCCATGTGGAAGGGCCATGTGTATGCACACCACCCACTGACAATACCCACTGAGCCTGGCTGCAAACTCAGAGCCTCATCTTTGAGTAAAAGCCATTAGGTAATGTTAACCCTGGTCACCATGTTAGCCTTCCCAGCTGAAGCATCAGGTATACAGGACAAAGACTAGTCACATCCATCAGAATCCATGAGCATTGATGGGTTAACCGTGTTGTTATAGGACCATGAGTTAGGAGTGAGGCAGAATAGTTGTCTGAGGTGTAAGACATCCAGACTTTGAACTCCAGTTGCCTTTTCTATATTTCCACTTAGATGTGCAATAATCACATCACTTAAGATAACCAAGACAGATTTTTAAAAAATGATTTCCTGATGTAAATCCTGCATAAGTCATTCCCATTTTAGCAATTGTACCACCAGTAGTTCATTCCTTTGCTGACTCAGAGCCCTGGAGTCATCTCTGGGATTACTTCCTCTCTCATCCCCAGTACACCACAGTGCCTGTTGGCTCTACTGCAAGACAGCTTTCTTCTGCCTGAGGGCTCCCAATATGTGCCAAGATTCCCCTCAGAGCCTTGTCCGTCTCCCCACGGAGCCCTGAGAACTTTCTAACTGGACTCCTTGTTTCCCTCTACATTCTGTTTCTACACAGGAGCTTCTGGGGAGTGAGGGAGCTGGGAAAGAAGGAAGCTTGGATTGACCTTCAGGTTTAGAACTGAGGGGGGGGGGGGAATGCATGCAAGTGGAATTCAGAGAGCTGAGCAGAAAGGTGGGCCTGGTTTTCAGAGCCTCGGCAAAGGCGTAGGCAGATGCGGAGAGAGGCAAGATGGTTTTACCAAGCATGGGGATGTGGTTGTCAGCAAACATCTGTTTGTTGTGCTGTGTATGTCAGATTGTGAGGAGGTGTTCATGGCTTCAGAATGGAGGAGAGGGGTGCGTGAACCGAGAAAGGGGTACCCCCCTTGAACCTTCTTTTATATTGTGTAGATTCTGGAATCTCCTTAATTGTAGCAGGAAACTTCTAAACTGTGATATGACCAGCTTTGAATTTCTGTGCATTTCTTTGGTGATTCAGAGGATAATGGCTTGGGCAATGGATGAGTGGAACTGGGGAGATGCATGAGAGGCCGTGGCTATGGTCAGGCCAAAGCTGTGGTCAGCTGGAGTAGAGATGGGCTTGTAAACGTGGCTAGATTCATGAAGTTTAAAAAGAGATAGATCTGAGTTATGGAGAAAAAGTGGCTAAAAAAAATAGAGGCGTTACTATCAGTGGAGGGTGTCGCTCGTGAGTGAGATGATGAGATGGTGACTCACAAGGGCAAAGGTTCACGGGACTCTGTTGGCTGATGTTTCTGTCCCACTCGGTCCTGCAGTCATTCAGTTCCAAAGAAACACACCGGGGTCTACATTAATTATAAACTAACTCATAACTTATATTAGCCCATAATTCTTGTCTGTGTTAGCCACGTGGATTGGTACCTTTTTCAGCAAGGCAGTCACATCTTGCTTCCTCTGCAGCTGGGTCCCGAATGCAGACTGACTGTTTCCTCTTCTCTGAATTCTCGTTGCTCTGCCTCTACTTCCTGCCTGGTTGCCCAACTTAAACGTCCTGCCTGGCTACTGGCCAATCGGTGTTTATATAAAATACAAGTGACAGGGTACAGACCCACAGCAGGACTCTTTCAGAACATAGAGGTGAGCGTACAGCTATTGAGTTATGGTCTTAGGGAGTTGGTGGGATAGGCTCACTGGCAGGATCCCAGGAGAAAGCAAGTGAAGTGTGGACAGGATGATCTAGGTGTAGTAATTAGCTGAAAGTCCAGCAAAATTCTTTCGGTAGGGCTGATTTGGATATCCGTGTAGCACGCTGCAGCTAAACAACTACAGCAGAGAAACTGTGGTCATGTGTGTGGCTGCCGTTCTAGGCACACTTTGCAGATTCAAAGCCAAATTCTTCACTTGAGACTCCAAGATTTCTGCCACACACTGCAGCTCTTTTGTCCGAAGGGTCAACATGTTCAAGTCATAGCTAGTAAATAACACAGTGGCCCTTTTGTGAGTTCTCTGTGCCCCCTTTATGTGGCTGCATGAGGCAAACGGCTTTGCAGTGGGAGGAAAGACTTGAGAAGCGTCAAGAATGAGTAAGAGCGGTACTGCTCGCTGGGACCACTAGTGACCATGTGTCCTGCTTTGTCCTTTCGCTTAGGAGTACGAAGATTGGACGGTTATGCCTAGCTACATGGAATGTTGAAGAATAATGTGTTTAAATGTTCTTTGGGTTTTAATTTTACTCTCCAAACCCTCTTGATTGGTTTATTCTTAATTTGTCTGTGGGGACTGGACCCATGCCTTCTGCATAGTAGGAAAGTGCTCTACCACTGATGATATTCCTAGCCCCCCTTCTCTTCCTTTTCTTGTGAGAAGGTAAGTTACACAGGCTGGCTTGAGCTCAAAGCCCATCCAGGCATTAAACATACTGCCTCAGTGTTAGGATGATGAGCCTGTCCCACCGGACTTAGCTTCCTCTTTACTGATTTATTTTAAAGTAAGCATACAAGGTGATGTTTCCTCATGACATTTTAATATATAAACATAATCATAGTTTTCTTTTACACCTCCGTTCTCCAGTGCACCCCCTCTTGCTGGTCTTCTTTCTCCCTACAAACAGTGCTTTCGTGTCACACTTATCCTAATGCCTTCTCACCACTGCCTGGAGATCTCCTCCTCCCCATGTGTAGCTCTCTCCATGCTTTTATCACACCCATGTACACCCCAAACATACTTGCACAACACACTCACATGCACACATACATACTCACTCATGCATGCGTGCACACACTTAAATCTAGATTCTGCTTATGAGAGACAACATGGGATTGGTCTTTCTGTTCCTGGCATATTGGTTTCCAGTACTCCCTGTTCTCTTGCCAATATCATGATTTCATGTTTCGTTTCAGCTGAACACAATTCCATTGTGTATCTGTCCACATTTTTTATCCATTTACCTGCTAATGGATGTGGAAGCTGGTTGCACTTCCTAGTGCAATACTACAGTACACTATACACTTGTGAATACTATAGCAGTAATCATGGAGGTGCAAGCATCTTTGAGATGCATCGACTGAGAGTCCTTTAGATAAGTTCCTGAACTCAGGTCTTCAGGCTTACATGGAGAGCACTAACTGACTACATTAATACTATGTCTTACATGAAGTTTTAAAAGACATTTTCCTGTCTGTGGACTGTTTCTAATTCCAGTGGTCAGTCCCCCTCCCCATCATGTAGAGCTTTTCAGATTCAATCAATCCCATTTATTGGTTCTAGTAGAACCCAGAAGATGGTGGTGCTATGAGTAATGCAGAAAGCAGAGGCCAGGCTCATGAGGTGTCAAAGGGGAGAGGGGGTCTCTGTTAACGATGGCACTGAGGGCCATTTGTGTGATATTGTGACAATCTACATGAGTTATGCTCATGTCCCAGAACCTGCCTGAGGCTAAATTTAAAGTACTAGATTGATTCTTGTCTATGTTTAGCCATGTGACTTGGTACCTTTTCTCAGTGAGGCATTCTCATCTTGCTGCCTCTGGGTCTGGCTGGTGGCTGACTCTCTGCCTTTCCTTTTTTCAGAATTCTACTAGTCCGGTTGCCCCACCTTCCTGCCTGGCTCCTAGCCAATCAGCATTTTATTAAACCAATATGAGTAACAAATCTTTTCAGTGTACAAGAACATTATCACAAGAGTGTAATGGCAAGGATAGCATGGCATTTAGGTAGGAAAAGGAAGCTCAGTGGTTATATTTTTATTCACATACCAGAATTATGGGTTAATTTAAGTTGTAAGAGCTAGTTGATAATAAGCCTGAGCTAATAGGCCAAACAGCTTTTGATTAATATAAACCTCTATGTGTTTATTTGAAACTGAATGGCTACAGGACCAGGCAGGACAGAAACTTCTGTCAACAGACTCTAACCCTCCAGAATCATAACCCAAAGTACTTTCAAAAAGCAACCCTTTCTTCTCTGGGTTGCTTTGGTCATGGTATTTTATCACAGCCACAAAAAAGTGAAATAATGCAGCTACCATATCCCTTAACCCAGGAACCATAATCCTTGGAGTGTATATTGACGAGTAAACAATAAAATGCTTTTCTACCAAGACTTTCATTATAGCATCATTTCCCATAGCAAATGGCCATGAATAAACTTTTAGCACATCACTGTACATCCACTTACTATGGTTTATGGAGGGCTCATCTTGTTCTAAACACTGAACTGAACTGGTTTTTTTTTTTCAGTTAATCTTCACAGTAACATCAAAAGCCAAATGCCCCTCTTGAAGAGTCTTATGCAGTCAATAAAATGTTTATGACAAACACAAAATAGCATTAAAATGCTCATGATAAGTGAGTCTGATAAATGCTAAATATAAAATCCAGATGCTTATGTATCCACTGTGACGATAACCCAGGTACATTCCAAGCTATCTATGAATCTGAGTATTGAAATGAAGTCCACAAATAGTGAACTGATTTGTTAAAATGTGTTCTGAGTACTCGTGACTCTTGAGACAGCCTAATGAAAGTATCCATGTAGTTCTAGACAATGAGAAAAGGCTATAGGTACATCTGCCTGTATCTAAAAGCAAGCTTCATTTCTCTAAACTGGAAGCTGATACATTGACAGTGACCTCCAAGGCCATAGGCTTCCTCTCTGTCTCTCAAGCCTATGCCCCTAGGGACTCCAGGCTCTTCCAGCACTCTAGGTACAGTCTCTCTATGGTCAGGGACCTTTTGTTTTTCCTGCAGATTCCACTTGCTGCCTTCCAGGGGACTTCTGTTACTGTCTCAGTAAAGGTCTCCTCAGTACCCTGATTAAGACTCCATGTAGCGAGAAACACAAAGAAAAAAAAATATGTATACACACACACACACACACACACACACACATCTCTCTCTCTCACTCCCCTTTAAGAGATCACAACCACAGACAAGAAACCACTCCTTAAGGTCATTACCCCAAAGCTATTGGCAGAAAGAATTCCTACAACTCCATTCTTCATTTTTTATGTCATCCTGCCTCCAGCCCCATACACTTCCTTATGTACTCTTTCCATGATGTCTCCCCCATTCTGCAGGCTATAGATTGGGGTGTTTTATTTTGTGCAGTTCATAGTCTGTGTAGATCTGTCTGATGCCAGGAGATATAAGCATCTCAGAAGCAAGAGAATTGTCTCGTCCACGCTACATCTCAGTATCTAGGGTTCCAGGAACCCGAGAAGGTCTCAGAAAAGGCAGTGAATGTTTGTCCTAGGATTCCAGGAACCCGAGAAGGCCTCAGAAAAGGCAGTGAATGTTTGTCCTAGTTAGGGCTTCTGTTGCTGTGATGAAACATCATGACCAAAAGCAACTTGGGGAGGAAAGGCTTTATTTGACTTACATGTCTATACCTTAATCCATCATTAAAGGAAGTCAGGATAGGAAGTCAAAAAGGCAGGAATTTGGAGGCAGGAGCTGATGCAGAGGCCATGGGGGAGTGCTGCTTACAAGCTTGCTCAGCCTTCTTTATGTGGCAGAGGACCACCAGCCCAAGGTTGGAACCACCCACAGTGGGCCAGACACTCCCCAGTCAAGCACTAATTAAGAAAATACCCTACAGCAGATTTCATGGAGGCATTTCTTAATTGAGGCTCCTTCCTCCCTGATGACTCCAGCTTGTGTCAAGTTGGCATAAAACTAGGCAGCACACTGTTGCTGATAGTGGCATCCCAGAATAGGGAAAACACTGAAGAAAGTGAGAAAAAATCCCTGGCATGAATTCAGAGAAAACACAAGGCAGGGTTCTACTTGGAAATAACTCTTGCAGCTCTGGTGTCCTCTGAGTTCTCAGTATTATGGTCACCGGGCAAGACTTTGCAGCTGTAATTCGATATTTCTTGGTTTATCTGTTTCATTGCACTTGTAACCAGCATTTTACACTGATTTTAACATAATGAAAGGACCACAGTCGTGAACATGGGATTGTATTTTTTTTAATCCTCATCTTCAACAGCAGCGTCATCCTGTACTGTATTCTTAGAGGTAACTGTGGCTCTGAGCACAGAAGGTACAGCATCTTTTCTTTTATGACTATAGGTGGCAGCACACCACTGCCTACGATGTCTACAGAGGTTGCCTTGCTAAGTCAGAGCTGTTGGGTGGGGTGGGGTGGGGAAAGCAGATAATGAGCAGTCAGTCCAAGCTGAATGGCAAATTGATGTCTTCGTTAAGTGAACAAACTAGCTTCCTTTATAAATAAGGTCAGGGTATTTATAACTCAAGGGATTTATTAAATTAAAGCCTGGCCACACTTAGGTAGTTTCACCGTGGGCCTGGTGATTTATCTGCAGGGTACATGTGCAAGATTGTCCTCCTCAGGACTGGTTCTCTTCTTATATAATTATTAATAAAAGTTGCTTTCCATATGTTGCCTCCGTTTTCCCACACAAGGTAGTAAGTGAAGGTGATAATTGTAAAAAGAAGCCACTCTTTCGAGATGATATTGTGCCCTGTTCTAAGCTGAAGGAAGATCTTATCCATTAAATATGATTGACACCTAGACAGATGAAAGTTGGCGCTGTTAAGAGTATGCAGGCGTGAGGTTTGGGTTTTTCTCTATCCGGATGCCACATTCTAGGTGACCTGCACAGCTATTTTGCCATTGTCAGAGAACAATGCAGAAAGCCCATTCTCATCAGATGAACAGGTGTCTGTCAAGGGCTCAGTGAACACATGCGTCTCAACACGTTTTGTCGAGCAGATATGTCAAGTGGGTCCTAAGTATGAGTTGCATGTTGTTATGGTTTGAATTTTAAAAGCCCTAAAAACCACTGGGGCTTGGTTGTAGCCTCAGGGAGTGACTGGGAGATACTTGAACCTTTAAACGATATATATTTATAAAAATATAATGCACATATTGATATTTTCTAGAGGTCAGAGGTCAGCCTTTAGCATCAGCCCTCACCTTCTCCCTTGTTTGAGGCAGGCTCTTCTGCTGTGCACTGAGTGTTCCAGGTTTGCTGGACTGCAAGCCTCTAGAGAGTCTTCTGTCTCCACTTCCCATTCTGTGGGTGCTCTGGGGCTCAGCTTTTCTGTGGGCTCCGAGGGTTCAGACTCAGGTGCTTGTGTAGCAAGTTCTTTACCTATCCACCCATCTCCTCAGCACCAAGATTTTTCTTTCTCTTAAAAAGCAAAACTGCCTGGACCCAGCAATACCACTCCTGGGAATATACCCAAGAGATGCCCTATCATATGACAA
>NC_022010.1:95246344-95253560 GCF_000317375.1 Microtus ochrogaster
AGGGCATTATATCCTCTGGGCCTGAAATTACAGATGCGTGTGAGCTATGTGGGTGGTGGGAAATTGGACAGATGTCCCTTGCAAGATCAACCAGTGCTCTTAGACACTGAGTCAGCTCTCCAGGCCCCAATTCCAAGCTCTTTGTTTTAGCAAACTGATTATGTCAGGTGTTTGTGGCAGTAATGGAAAACGTTCTGGTAGAGTGGCCAAGCCTGACAGAGCTTCATTTCCCAAATAATCTTTTTCTCGTTCAATACACAGTGAAATATATATTTTTGCACACCATTTGTAGGCTTAAGCCTTCCATACATATATGAGAACTTGCCCATTGTTCTTACTAATTCAAAGAAAGTGGAATCACTTTGTAGTGGTCCTAACTGCTTTTAATGAAACAAGCAAGGGAAGACTCTTGGCACTTAACCCCATTTCCTACCACAGATATCAAAAGTTAGATCAACATATGCCCGTAGCTATAAAGATGTGACATTATTTTCTTAGGAGCTAAAATTTCAAAGGATTTTCAGTCTTTGTTCTGTGATAACTCTAACCCAACTGTTTCTCCGGAGTTCACAATTATCTTCAGGTTAATTAAATTCATTCTCAGACCAAGAACAGGTTGTGGGGATCATGTATCAATAAAATACCTCTTGCCAAATAATGACATGTAGCAGTGATTTTTATTTGTTTTCTAATTGAAAGTTATGGATTTTCGGACTTTCTTCTTAGGGCACCAAGTGGTTACTTACCAAGGCTCTCTTTACCTGGTCTCCTAGGGTGTTAAGGTTTCACTGACACGACCTCTCCTAAGGCAGGAGCTGGCATCTCCTTCCCTTTGGAACTGGCGTTTCCTTGGATGCTCTTCCCATTCATACTGCATTGATCTTGGTGTCAGTTTCGCACCTGCAGATCTTATGGTTGGGCCGAGTTGGCCTCAGCAATGCTGCTTATATGTGTATAAGACGACAATAGGTTGGCTTAGTTGTAGAAGCCTGGCTGTCCATGCCTGTAGTCTACACTGAAGGTTTGTGTCTCTCTTGCCGTACAGCAGACTGGTTAGGGTGTGTTCCATGAGAACTTGTGAAAACTTGCAAGGTCTACCATGACATATTATGACTTCTACATGTGTCATTGACATGAGTCATATAGACAAATTCAATGCCAAGACACCCACCCAAAGGCTCTGGGTGTAGAGTGTAGCCTTGTAGAAGAATGGAAGATTGGTACCAGTCCTCCAATTTCCCATGGCCCCCTTCCTTAGACCTAGAGCTGTAAGGAATGAATTCTATGTATACTCTAGAGAGACTATAATCCTGATAATCCCCCAATTCTCCGAACACTGTTGGTGAGTTCAGACAGCTTTACTTCTAAGGTCTAGTTGGTCAGCTTTCCTTCTGAGGTATAATTGATCACCTTTCTTTGCTTTGAGATGGGGTCCTAGTTTTGTTTCTATTCTTGTGTTCAACAACATGACCAAAAGAAACCTGAATAGGACAAGGTTTATTTCATTTTACAGATTTCAGTCCATCATGGAGAGAAGCCAAGACCAGCATTTGAGTCAGAAACCTGGAGCAGAAAACAGAAGGGCAGCTTTACTGGCTTGCTCCATCTGGCTTGCTCAGGTAGCTTTCTTCTGGAGCCCAGTACCTAGGAATGGTACTGCCCCCAGTTCTCCTGGTTCTCCTTTATAAATTAGAAATTAATACCTCAGAGGCACCCGCAGGCTGATCTGATGGAGGAAATACTTTAGCTGAGGCTCCCTCTTCTAGATGATTTCAGGTTTTCTATCAAGTTGACAGTTGAAGCTAACGATGAAAGGAGACTATCTCTTTCATAAATTAGCATAAATGCAGACAAAGGATTATGACCCATACATACTTTGTTTCTAGATAATAGCACTTTGATATTATAAGGAAATCTCCTCATCCTAATGCAAAGCTTTTAAGTTTATTTGGGGACTAATTTCTTTCATGTTAGAAGAAAACATCACCCATATTTCACATATTTGTCATCAAATTAAACTGGGCTAATAAAATAAAAATGTCACACAATATGAAGTTATTATATATTTATAAATGATTGTTATACATTGGGACTAGAGATATAAACTAAGTTAGTGCAAGGTAAAAATAATCATAGTTTTGGCCCAGGAATTTTATCCTTAGGAATTTGTTTCCATAAAACAGTCTACTAGAAGCAAGATCCATATGCATGAAGTATTTTATGATAACCTCATTCATTACACTAAAGGGAAACAGCCAATGACGAGAATGCTGTAACAAATTATGTCAGCATACTAAGATGTCGTCTTTAACTATGTTAATTAAGGAATTACATAAAATATTGAAATCTCCCTATGGCATAGTGTAAATCAGCACTTACATGAATATCTAAATTATGTATAGAGATCCCTCCCCCAAATGCTCATTTTATTCATATATACACACAGAACACACCTCCCTCCCTTCCTTTTTGTGTGAAGTAGAAAAATTTTATTTTGAACTTTCTTGTAATTTGTTCTTTTGGAGATAGGAGACACTCATTACCTCTCAGTAAAATTATCAATCGCGCAACGAGTCCTCTGTTTACACAATGCCAAAGACCCCTCCTAGAATCAAGAATCTGATCCACACATGCTAACTAGCTATGAATAAAGCCTTCTAGGAGGACTGAGCACACTGTGTGAAAAGTTGCACATCTGTATTGCTATGAGGGCATTGCCTCTGGGCGAGACAGTGGTGGATTCTTAGAAGGACTGGAGGGTGTATAGTGGTGGTATATGGCCATGCCTGGGCTGGAGGAAGTAATGGATCAAAAGCCAGTAAAGGGGCATGGCTGATGGTTGTGCTGAGTTTGCTCTTGTTCTCTATTGTAATGCTCCTTGTTATAATCAAATACTTAGTTAACTGTTTTACACAAGAAGCAAGTATTTTCTGTACTTTTGAGAGTAAAGAGAGGGATCTGTTATTATTCTTAGGTAAGACCAGAACATGGATTGCACAGCAAGGTTGTAGCGGTGACTTGGGGTGACTGGGTATCTCTGAAGCAAATGGCTCAGAATGAGAATTACTAGTGGTATGTTAAACAGTATGGCCTTGCCGAGTATTTTACTTTTCCTTCATCTCTTGCTATAGGTGGGCCATTCTTTCCTACTCTGGTAAACCCAGCAAAGGCCGTTTGACTAGAAGTGGATAACAAATGCACAGACCCACCAGGAACATGGTGCTGTCCCTCTCTGTCCCCTCTTTCTCACCTATGCAAGCCAGGGCTACTTTAACTTGGCATGTGGTGTGGCTATGATGGTTAATTGTATGTGTCATTTGCATTTGCTCATGCTCCGGTCATATCACCAGCTGCATGTTGTCTCTGTGTATGTCTGTGAGGACGCTTACAGGTGACCTGAGCATTGGGATGAATGACTCAGTAAACTAGACTACTTTCTCTGACGGAGTGGGTCCTTCAGTCGACCCACCAGTGCTATGAACTGAACAGGAAGTGGAGGAAGGAGAATTCACTTCCTTCCACGTGACATATGGGCGTTGCTTGCCTTTCGCTGTCATACAGACACGCCGTTGGTTCCACTGGTTCACAGCCCTTTGGAGTCAGACTCAACTAGTTTTCCTGAGTCTCCAACTTACATATGGCAGATCAAAGGACTTGTCAGTCACTGCAGTCTGGTGAGCTATTTGCTCAGAGTCTTCATGCTGATAACTGATAAAGCCTTCTGATTCTTTTCCTAGAACACCCCAGGAAACTAATAAACCTGTGCAGCTGTGAACAACTGAGCATTGCTCATTTGTTCCTGTGGTATAATTTGACCTGTCTTGACTTATACAGTACGATTTCCTAACCCACAGAGAAATGGAATACAGAGGATTGACCGCTGTATTGACTGACAACCAGCAGGGAGTTCCTAAAGATCTGTGGGCCCTTTGGGTTGTTAGACTTGGACTTGCACTTGGAGATTTCCTGTTGATGCCAAACAGCGCATTCAATGCTCCTCTAACATGTCGCTTCTGCCGTACAACTATCTGTTAACTCTCAACAGCCTCACTCTCAACTTTTGCCTCTTCCTTCCTCAAACTATCATGTCCAGAGACTTTAGTGACAGCTGCTCTTAGACTTCTAAACACCAGCTTGGAGAATTTATCTGATGACCTTTGGTTTGATTTATACATGGTTATCAAGAACTATATTTGAGAGAAGAATTGTACCGTTGGCAAATCCTGAAAACCTCTGTCTTAGTGGCTCCCACAGCTCTTATATTAGGAAGCTAATCTGCTTATCATATTTTTAAAAGGGAGGATTTGACCATTTAAAATGCATTTAAAACAGTCCTCCCAATTCTACAAGGTCAGGGACCCAGATCAATTAGAAAGGCCTCATTAGTTCGCAGCAGACTGGGTGTTGATGGGCAGCTGCCACTGACCGCTACTAAGCCGTTGCTGTAGGAGGTTGTGAGGTCAGCCCCGAGAAGCCATGCTGGAAAAGCAGCCTCCGTCAATACTCTCTCCCTTCCCCTTCTGCCTCTCGGTAAAGGCAAGTAGAGGAACCAAAGCAGCTGCCCAGATAATTTAAGAACAGCAAAATCGGTGAGTGGCAGAGAGCGTGGAGAACTTCCCCTCCATTTTCCAGGCAACCGTTTTCACTCCTCGCCTCCCGGTGTCAGCAGGAATCTGAGCTGGCTCCCAGAAGTGACTTCAACAAGTCAAATGCTCTCAGCTGGTGTGTAATGCTTCCTAGGAATTCCCCAACTCATCAATCTAGATTTTGAAACAGCCTGGCAGATCTCACAGCCACACGGTTCCCACTGGTTCATGGCAAAACCCCAGTACTGCTACTGCTGCGAAATTGTTCAGCTGTTTGTGAAATTCCAGAAAGCCCAGGTCTAGCAGCTCATATTTATGGGCTGGTGTAAGATGGGAGACTGTCCCCTCACAGGGTGGGCAAAAGAGGACAAGGAAGAACATTGCTGTGTGTCAGTTTCTGTAGAAGATACTCACTACAGTTTATATAACGCATTCCTGCAAGGCAGGTCCTGCCCCTTCCCCATCATTTTGCAAATGAGAACAGGGAGTCCCTGCAAAGCACACGGCTGAAAATGTGGCCATGAGACCTCTGTGGAAGATGATGGGCTAGAGAAAGATACTCAGCAGTCGAGGAAGGCAGTGGAAGGATGCTTAAATGTGGATGGAACGACAGGACATAGCGGTGGGCTGAGACAGCCTCCCCCGTGCACTGTCCTGGCAGGAAGGACAAGCCAGAAGCCAGTGGATGATTTTTGAGCCGTCTTGCCCTCAGGACTGTCCCACACGCCTCAACTCTAGCTGCAGATCTGACGGTTGGATCAACAGTGGAGAAAAATCCTTTTGTCATTCAGTAAGATGTGGAGGGCACTGGGTGATCTGGCGGCTATCTTGAGAGATAACTTGTTAAAATCTGATCTAGCAGGAGTGTCGGGAGGGAAGGCTGAGAGGAAGGAACAACCAGAGGGCAGCAGGCCACAGCCTGTGTGTGAGAAAAAGCCCACTGTTAAACTGAAGGTTACTGGTGGCAGGAGGCTCAGCTCAGGCAAGGAAGTACGTGTCAGGCCTCATCAACTGAGAAAAACCCTGGAGTTTGACATCTCGGAGCCCGAGTTCATTGGGAGGATCAGTCTCTGGAACTACCAGCCTGCCTTTCACCTGAGAACTCCGGTGCTGGACTTGGCATCTATAGATGCCCTCCAGCAGGGTAACTGGCACTCAGCAAGTCTTGAGAATAAACAGGTCCCTTTCCCTGCACCAATCTCAGTTACCTTCCTGCTTCTCACACTCCCAGTCCATGCGGAAGAGGCCTCCTTTCCCTGAGCAGAAACCCCAAAGGAGTATGGTCTGGGGAGGCCGCCCAGCCAGCAGACTGCAAAGCCAAGTGTGGACAGCAGAGGGACCTGGTATGCAAAGAAGGAGAACAGCAAAGGGAAGACAGTTGTGGCGGACATCAGCTGTTTCTCCAGTACAGATTCAACAATAGCAGAAGAACCAGGAAACAAGACTTGAGGTGTGTCTGGGGGCATTTACAGAGAGGTAGCTACAGTTGTCCATACCTCTAGTTTCAGGACATCTATTTCCCTCTTCTGACCTCCTGACCTCTGTGAGCATCAGGCAGACACGTGGTGCACAGACATACATGAAGATAACAGACTTATACATACAAGATTACATAAATCTAAAAGTAATTAAAAAATAACTAGACTATATAAGAACTGCAAAATTTAAACAACAAAACTATCAATAAATGGGCCAGTCAGTTTAATAAACAATTCTCAAAAGAGGTACAAATGGCCAGCAAATACATAAAATCTGGCCAACATTCTCAATCTACAGGAAAATGAAAATTAATACTGCTTTGTGGAATCATCTTAGATGATAGACAGAATGGCTCCCATTAGGCACACAAAGGACCGGAAATGCCGGTGGATGGGTGAAAAGGAACAGTGAGTGGGGACAGAGACTGCTGCAGCCACTGTGGGAATCAGGGTGGAGGTTTCTGAAAGAATTAACCATAGAAGTACCTTGTGACCCAGCTGGATAACCCTTGGGAATATGCCTGAAAGGTTCTACGTCAACACAGCACAGAGACACTTACACACCTGTAATGCAATCCCAGTTAGTCTTATTACATAAACTATAATCAATTATATCAGTCAGATACCGGGGTAAATGCTGAAAGATCACTAGAGAGGTCTTATCTCTACAGAGTCTCAGACTGAGCAGGCTATTCTGTCACTACAAATCCTCAGACTGCAGCCTGAGCTCCTGTCTCCTCCCGCCTTTTATTCCTCTCTCCGCCCAGCCCTATCACTTCCTGTCTCCACCTCCCTAGTGCTGGGATTAAAGGCGTGAGCCCCTGCTGCTGAGGAGGGGGGCTCTCTTTTAGACTGATACAATCCTGTGTAACCCAGAGAGGCCTGGTCTTTCTGCTTTGTCCTCCCAAATGCTGGGATTAAAGGCACATGCCACCACTGCCTGGCCTCTATAACTACTGGTTTAGCTCCAGCCACTGATGGCCAGGCAAGCTTTATTTGTCAGGAACAAACAAAGCAGCACACAACACACCTGTGCTTATTACATTAGCTTATTCACAGTAGCAAGGCCATGGGTCCCACATAGATGTCTGCAAATGGATTAAATGGATGAAGAAAAAGATGCTTATGCTAATGGGATTTTATTACTCAATT
>NC_022010.1:95254001-95261220 GCF_000317375.1 Microtus ochrogaster
TGCCACAATGAAGGCCATTACTTTGCACGTTAACTTAAAGATTAATGAGAAAAGCTTGGAGGCAACACAGCTAATGCCGTTCTTGGAGAAGGAAGACTTGAGGTGCTGGTTTTCTAGGTGACCTTGTACTCTCCAGACACTCAGAACTTACAAACATTAATTTGAAATAATTCTATTTCTCTAGTGTCTGATATTGAGGTATGTTATATGATCTGATGCATGACCATTTTTCAGAGCTACTGACTCTGAGTGAACCTTAAGGGCCATTGGTATTGAATGCCTTGTGCATGGTGCCCCCTGGTGGGTTCTAAAAGAATATCACCACTGTCCTACAGTTGATCCATTTTTTTTTTTTTTTTACAAGATTTGTGCCTTCCTCAGGCATACTTCATTCATACTAAATTAGCAAACCTGGCTACCAGGCTTCCATACCAATGAGAACCTACTTTCTGAGAGGGCTTCCTTCAGTGATACTGCTGTGGCGATATTTTGTTTGTGCTCTAGCAAAAATAAAGCTTGCCCGAGGATCAGAGTGTGGAGCCAACCACTAGTTAGCCATAGTGGCCAGGCAGTGGTGACACACACCTTTAATCCCAGCATTCGGGAGTCAGGGAGTCAGAGGCAGAGAGATCTCTGTGAGTTCAAGGTCACCCTGGGACACACTGGACTGATAAAGTCTAAAAGAGAAGCAGAGCCAGGAGGAGGTGGCTCACACCTTTAATCCCAATACTTGGGAGTCACACACCTTTACTCCCAAAACTAGGGAGAGGGAGACAGGATTCATAGAGACAGGATCTTGCTCCCTTGGTTCTGAGGATTTTGTAGAGGTAAGAAGTAGTGGCTGCCTGCTCTGCTTCTCTGATCTTTCATATTTTACCACACCCTAATATCTGACTCCAGGTTTTTATTATTAAGATCAACTAGAATTCGCTCTACAACTTCAGTTGACTCAAGATCTTAACTTCATGAGTCAAGCAAAAGTGGCGGGAGAGTGTTAACAAACTCCTGTGCCATCATGAGGTGTCTCTTCTAAGTTTTGTCAGATGATATTATTACTTTGAGAGGCTGTGAAACCTTTAGGACACGGTGGCTGGGTTTCTAGTGGCTGGCCATGGAAGGTTGAATCCTACCAATTTTCTTGCTTATTGCTCTACTGTGGTGTGACTAACGCCTGCCACACCACATCTGTGTGGTCTCAGCTGTGCTGGTCTGATTTCCCTGCCATGATGGACAAGAACTTCTGAATCTATGAGCCCAAGGAAACCTTTCCCTCTTGCCTTGTTGCTGGGTCGTGTTTTGGTCACGGTGACATGTGTGTAATATAAAGACACCACTTCTCATGTGATTATCAAATGGGTAGAGTTAGGAAGGTGTGCATGGGAAGTAGAGAAGACAAACCACATAGTATGAACTTCGGAGGAATAGCTCTTCTTTCGTGTAGGTTGTCAGGACTTGATGATTCCCAGCTGTGGTAAAGAAGGAACTGTGGACATGGGTCATATTTTAGGGAAAAACCCGTGTTGTTGTTAGTGCATCAGAGACCCACGCTCCCCTCCCTTTTATGGGTCATCTCCTTTTCATAAGAGTTATTTATCCTGCTGTTTGTAGACAGCTGGGGTCCAGAAATCAATTTATATGGGTCATGGACCAGCATTGAGAAAACAATATAAACTATCCATGTGGATTACACACCATAAGTAAATATTGCTTTTTGAAACCTTAATAGAGTGTACTTGTCCACGCCCACAGGGTCATGGCATGCTGTATTTCTTACTATGGGTCTTCGTAGCAAGCATTTGAAAACCTAGATCCTGCGTCTTCACTAGGGTGGGGTTTCTCATGCATGCTCTTGCCTGGCTTCTTGCTGGGTGATTTTCCAAGCTGCCTTTTCTTCCTTTACTTTGTTCAGGCTGCTGTTATAAAGTAACCTAGACCGAATATCGTGTATGCCACAGAAACTCATTTCTCATACCTCTAGCGGCTGGGAAGCCAAGGTCAGGGAACTCTCTAGTAGTAGGGTCAGCTTCTGCAATAAGCTTTCTTTTGGGTTGCAGACAGACATTTCTTTATTATGTCTTCCTTCCCATGGAAAATCAGGTTAGACTTCTCTCCTACCATGAGCTCTCCCTCTATGCCAAGAATCCAATGACATCTCTAAGTATCTGTCTCCAACCTCCATTGCTCTGGGCATTAAGGTTCCAAAATATGGATTTTGGAGAGGCATGGTTACTCTGTAACACTTAGTCAACCTAGGTGCCTACTTGTTGCCTGTCCAGTGGGTGCTGGAACTCAGGATTGTCGCCTCCTCTGTAGAGCTATGGAGGTGAGTGTGGGGACAGGGTGAAAGGTTGAATGTGCCGAAGCGTCTCTCTCTGTATTATTTTGTACTTTATCTATTTCCAACTTGATCCAAACTACACTGGAGTATCTGAGGAGCCATGAAAGAATGAATTTAAACAAGTCTCCCTTGTCCTACTTCTTCTGAGCCTGCATGGAAAACTGTCCTGGAATGTCACTTCTTATGAGACCTCCCTGCTAGGCGTTTCTGCTTTATGATTACACTTCCAGACCCGAGGGCGCATCCTTGGTTGAAAACAGTCTCTCCCAAATCTAGCATGACAAATGTTTATCCCATGGGGGTGGTTTTGTAGAAACTTTACTTTCTAGCCACAGGATTTAATAATTTAAATGATTTAAAAAAATTACTACTGAATATTGGGGGAAAAAAGCTAGTCAAGTTTGAGCTGGTGGCTCAGAGACTGAGGCTGGAGGATTACAAGATCCAGCCTGGATTATAAAATCTCTGGGCAATTTAGACTGTGTCTCAAAATAAAGTAGGAATGGTGTGTTGAGGATGTAGAACCTCTTGCTTAGGATGTTTGATGACCTAGATTGAATTCCCAGTAATGGAAAGGAAATCAAGTGGTTACATCTTGGGCTATGTGGATGGGGTACATCCCAGGCTGGCTCCTCTTTGGGGTTCATTGTGAGTTCTTAATAGGCTTAAGATGGGAGATGGGTTCTGTCACTTCTTTGAAATACATAAAGAAAGCAGCTGCCATCAGTAACACATCCTGCTGTTTCCTGTAGCTCAGCTTCCCACCCTGGAGGTGACTTTTTTTCAGGTACAAGACAGCTCAAACTTGCCGTGGTGTGTACTGTGCGCAGGAGCCCAAGCTGTAATACCAACTGTGCTAACACCAGGAGGGTTGGCTTCCCCTCAGCTGTCCTTCCTGCTTGGAGCCATAGGGAGTGTGGGAAGATGAACAGATGCCCGTGTTACTGCACACAGGCCCAGTGGCCTCCCCTCATGATGTGACATGATTGTTCAAAAGGCAAGGCAGTGGTAGAGAGAACTTTAGAACAGCAAACTTGATGGAGGAAGGTCATTGGCTAATAAAGAAACTGCTTGGCCTCATAGGTTAAAACATAGGTGGGTGGAGTAAACAGAACAGAATGCTGGGAGGAAAAGGAAGTGAGCTCAGATGCCATGCTCCCTTCTCCCGGGCAGACGCGATGAAGCTCCGACCCAGGATGGACGCATGTTAAGATCTTCCCTGGTAAGCCACCTCGTGGGCTACACAGATTATTAGAAATGGGCTAGTCCAGGTGCGAGAGTTAGCCGAGAAGAGGCTAGATATAATGGGCCAAGCAGTGTTTAAATGAATACAATTTGTGTGTTGTTATTTCCGGTAAAGCTAGCCCGTGGCGGGAGCTGGGTGGCGGAATGCAACCCCCAGCTCCTTCAACACAAACTGATTTGTGGGGTATGGCAAGGACTCTCACTCCTAATGAATCTTCTTGCTGTAATAATGATTCACAGAACGAGGGACAGCAGACTGCTGAGGACCTTCTCGTGGATGGAGGCTTGTGGCAAAATGATGTAAACTGATACAAATCAACTCTTCTTAAGGTGTTTCCCAGTTCTGCAAACCTCAGGAGGAAATTTTGTTGGCCATTCTTATCACTGAGGAGTTTCTCACAGCCAGCTTCCAACATATCACACAATGGACTAGGGAGTAGGACCCAGACGCCTCCTCCTCTTTCCTAAGTCCTTGTTCTCCCTTGCTCCATCCCACTGCTGATACACACACAGGCAGCCTTTCCTCTCTCTCCTAATCTCCAAGATACCTTCGTAGAACAAATCCCAGAAGCTCTGTTGCTCCCAACCATCCCCTGTATGATGTCACTGGACAAGAGATTCATATCCTCTGTTCTTATCCGTTCTTTGAAGATTCAGGTCAGAAGGCTCAGGAATGTCTGTAGACCTACCTGAGCAAACTCTCAGGATGGATGACCTTAGTGGATGAGAGATTGGGTTTATTTGGTCCATACTCCAGCAGCAATAGTCCCCAGGGGACGTGCACTCAAATTTAACAGGGGGAAGCTAAATATGCATGAAATAAAGAGGAGCTGTCCTGTAAAGACACCAAAGGAAGACATTTTGTCTGCAATGCTTCTCTGTGAGGTGTCAGGGACAGTAACCCTGCTCTAAAATGGTCCTACAGCCTCCTTCTTCATGGCGTTGAGGCTGGGCTGTGGGGGATCTCAGATACTGAATGAATAGTCCATTTTTGTAAACTTCCTAGAAATCAAGTTGATTCCCTTCTCTGTCCCTCCCACCTTCCTGTGGGCACCAAACGTTATGGGCTGTCCCCCCTGTTTTTCCTAATTCCTCCAGAGGGTCTCCAACTCTTGTGATACAGTTCCTTCTACTGTGGTTTGAATATTCATGCTCTCCCCGCCCCCAGAATTCACTTTGAAACTTAACCCCCAGCTCAAGGGTATTGGGAGCTGAGGCTTTTAGGGGGAATTAGGATGCGTGGGTGTTGTCCTAATGAAAGGCAAAAGAGGGGATGTTCAGCCTTCCCTCCTATTCCCTCCAGCCTTCCACTGTGTGAATACAATGAGAAAGGCTTCGTTTTGGAAATAGGAAAGTGGCCCTCACCAGATAGCATATCTGCTAGCACCTTGAACTTGGACTTCTCAGCCTTCAGGATGGTGACAAACTTATGTGATTTATGAATGCCCCGGTCCGTGTGGCATTTTGTTAGAACAGAAGGTGTGCAATGGGAGACTTTCTTTCCTGCGGACTGCCTGGGTGCCTGACACAGATTAAGACTCAGAGCCACAGCTCCCTGGTGGTCTCTTTGGCAAGGAAAGCGGATCCATGTCCCACCAGGAGCACTTCACTTTGACTTCTTTAAGGTTCCCATGCACTCAGATAAAGCTTGACCCGACTTAGCCGATGTCTAGCCTGGAAGCCCGCCCGTCTACACAGCTGTATTTCAAACTCTGGCTCTTGGCAAGCACTAATTGTGGGCATCCCAACTCTCCCACTCTAGAGTGAGGTGATGTCAAGAATGCATATTTAACAAATAGTGCCCCGGGCACCATGATGAAAGTGGCAACCATCTGGCCGGTGTGGCCAGACAATTGCCTATTGACCAAACTGCAGAGTCGACAGGGCTTCTGGATCACGTTCCCTGGAAAACAATTTCATCTGCTGCTCTCAGTGGCTTTGAATCTGTGCTGGGGACCCTTTAGAGTAAGAGCACTCTCTTGTCCCCAGCCCCATTATCTTCTTTCCTTAGAGCTGGTGGACGTTGGTCCCCTTGCTGGTGAAGGCCATCTGTATGCTTAGTGGTCTGCAACACTCTTTTGCAAGCTTGTGTCTGTCCAGGGACTGTCAGTCTCAAGTTCTCAGCTTGTCTCCACTTATGCTTGCCCTTGAGTCATTGCGGAACTCAAATGATGATGGCTGGCTCCTTTGCAAGAGCAAGGGCTACATACCCTGTGCCTTTTCTCTTTCTGTTTGTCTTTGTTTCCACAAAAAAATTATTTTGGTCGGTCCTGTGCACATCATCCAAATAATAAAGGCCTTCAACAAAATGGTGAAAATAGAGGGAAAAAGAGGAGTCAGTTATGTGCAGTAAAAGAGAGTAGACAAGATGGCTCAGCAGGAAAGGCACCTGCCACCAAGCCTGATGACATGAACTCTCTCCCCAGGCTCCACGTGAGTGTGGGGGGAGAGAACAGACTCCAGCAAGTTGTTCTCCAATGCCCACATGTGTGTAGTGACACACAGACAGACACACTGGCACACAGACACACAGACATAAAAGGGCAAGAGGGGTTGTTTTTAATTCTCTTCTGTTAGTAATCTTTCCAATTCTTTTGTTACCACTGACAGTAATAAAGCAAACCTACTTTCAAATGTTCAACTTTGTTACTTCTAGACTGAAAACTACTTTCTGACGCTTAAGGCAGCTATTCCTGCAAAAAGATGGCTTGTGGGTTTATTAATTATATAGAATGTAGGGAGTGCTTGAAATATGATCATCTGGATGACTTTCCTCCGCATGTATAAATGCTCCGCAGTCTCACCATAATTAAGATAATATGAAAAGAGTTTGAAATATGATGATCGCTTAAAACCTGAAAATAACTCTTCTTAGTGGGGATCATTATCTCACTAGTTTTATAACCTAATAAAAATAAAAGTAGGAGAAAAACCCTAGGCATTTTAATTTTGTGAGATCATATGTATTCTGTGGAGAGGGCAGCATTTACAAATTCCTACTTAAGAAGCCCCATTCTTAAGTGCTCTTTCTTTAGAGATGTTCCAAAGACATCACCCTTCCATGGCCTCTCAGCAGGAGCCAGAGGATGCAAAGCTCCACTTGGTTTGGATTCAAACAAGCGATGACCTGCTTCACATTGGAAATGAGATGCATGGTAGAAATCCATAGTCTTTGAATAGGTTTTTTATTTATCTCTTGAAAGACCCTTCCTCTTCTCTCTAGGCGGAGAAAAAAGTACATGAAAGGATGTTGTAGAAGCTGTCAGCCCTTCTGACTCTGCAGGAGTCATTTGAGAGTCTTCTAGAGTGTCAGTTCTGCTAATGCATATTGCCATACAATGTGATAAATCCTTTGGAGACCTCCCTACAGGTTCTCTTTCTGAGTGCCACCTGTTTGGTATATTTTGAAGAAGCAGAAGCAGATACTAGGATTTTTTTTTTTTTGGCTTTTCGAGACAGGGTTTTGCTGTAGTTTTAGAGCCTGTCTAAAGATCAGGCTGGCCTCAAACTCACAGGGATCTGCCTGCCTCTGCCTCCCGAATGCTGGGATTAAAGGCACATGCCACCAACACCCGGCAGATACTGGGATTGTTTAATGAACACTTGTTGTATAATGATTTTTACTCTTTTGTCTTT
>NC_022010.1:95261390-95296445 GCF_000317375.1 Microtus ochrogaster
CCCATCACCTAGCTCCCAAATAAATCACACATGGAGGCTTATTCTTAGTTATAAATATCCAGCCTTAGCTTGGCTTTTCTTGCCAGCTTTTCTTAACCTAAATTAACCAACTACCTTTTTTGCCTTTGGGCTTTTATCTTTTTCTGTTTCTGTATTCCTTTCCTTGTTTCTTTCTCTGTGTAGCTGGGTGGCTGGCCCCTGATGTCCCCCTCTCCTTGTTCTCTCATTGCTCCTCGGTTTCTCTCCTCCCAGATTTCCTCCTATTTATACTCTCTGCCTGCTAGCTCTGCCTATCCTTGCTACTGCCTCACTATTGACTGTTCAGCTCTTTATTAGGACCATCAGGTGTTTTAGACAGGCAAAGTAATACAGCTTTGCAGTGTTAAACAAATGCAACATAAACAAAAGTCACACACCTGAAAATAATATTCCCCTACAAACACTTTCTGGCAAGTTGGTGAATAGCAAAATTAGACTCACTCTAGATTGCTGTGGGATAATGATTTTGTATACTGTAAAGATTTGTCACTCATATTAGTTTAATAAAATGCTGATTGGCCAATAGCTAGGCAGGAAGTATAGGTGGAGCAACCAGACTAAAAGATTTCTGGGATGAGGAAAAGCAGAGACACAGCTGCCCACCAGGTGCAGAGGAAGCAAGATGAGATTGCTTCTCTGAAAAAAGCCATGTGACTAAAAAGAGACAAGAATTATGGATTAATTTAAGTTGTAAGAGCTAGTTAATAATAATCCTGAGCTAATGGGTCAAACAGTTTCTAATTAATATAAGCCTCTGTGTGTTTCTTTGGGACTGAACAACTGAAGGACTGGAAGGGACCGAAACGTCCATCTACACTGGAGAATTAGTGTTGTGCAACAATCACTTAATACTCATTTCTGACTCCTTCCCCTTTTCCTTGTCTTAGTTTATTCACATTGATTATGCCATTTGATTTCTTAATGTTCTGTTCCCACCCTAGGGGAAATGAGAATATCTTATTGTATTACATCCCAGGTTTTCAAGAATAAAAAGGAATCACAGTATTTCCTCAAGCCTCATTTAATTCCACTGAATGTATGAATTTTCTCCTTTTTTTTCATTAGAGTCATTTGACTAAAACATGGGGTGTCAATCTCTGGGCTGAGTTCTGGTAAGTATGAGGCAGAGCCTACAGAATGGGACATATAGAATATGTTTCCAGGAGTTGTGAATGTCACTGGACTCAAGAACATAACCTTAGATTTGCTGGTGTTGGAGTATAGCAACTTTGTAAGAATTTCTTTGCGTGCATGTGTGTGTGTGTGTGTTGGGTTTGGTGAAGATACTATTTCAAGTGTTGACCACTGTGGGAAAGCCATGGAAGTTCTGTTAAGGTCCCAGGTGCTAAAGGTGTAAAGAAGAGAAAAAGTAAGAAACAGAAGGACTGGTGTGTTTTGACAGCTAGATGCCTCTCCCATTTGGATGTGTATGAAATGGAATTTAGGGAAGACGTCAGCATCCCATACAGGCTTCTTAGCTGCCTCATGGTGTCCTGGTAGCTACATGGTGTGCTTTCAGAGTGGGTACTAAATCTTATGGACTGTGGGATACGGTAAGTCAATATTTGTGCATTCAACAGCACACAACTACTTGCTAGTTAGGTTTCATTGGTCTCCTGTTATAAGGAACCTGTGTGAATCCACTGGGTGAATTGCTTGCTTTGAAGTAATTGGCTGTGAACTTTAATCCCATCATACTCACTCACCTGCTGAAAGGTTGAGTTTTGGAAGGCACATGAATGGATTCTAGAAATATGTTCTTTTGTCTGCCAAATGATGGAGACAAGAAGCCCTCCCAGGTGGCTGGGTGGCTCCGTTTATTATAAATCTCGGAGCAGAGAATGTCAGTTCAGACGAGTAACAACATTTGGAGCACTGTGAGCAACATGAAGCCGAAGGTTGGTTTAAGCGTCTGAAAAGGCTGTATGTGCCCCGGGCCTCAAGTCTCAGGTTTTAATGCCACACTGTCTTTTTCACTTGGTTTATTTTTTTTTCACTAATCATGTTTTCAAATATATCTGAAATAGCCGAGAATAGTATGACCCTTGATGATGCTCTGGACCGCCTCCTAAAGTCATCAATACTGCCAATTGTGTTCAATCAGTCTGCATGCACCATTACACTAGTGTCTCATCTGTGAATACTTCTTAGAAAACTGCAGGCTTCAAAATAACATAATCACAATATTATTATCATACCTGATAGCATTCTTATTTTGAATATGCCAGTCTTCTATGTTTAGATTCCTTGATCTTATTCAAAATAGCATATTTATTCATGTTAGGACCTCCAGAAGTTCCTACTTAGTTTTGATTTACATATCTTTTATTTTTAAAAGTAATTATTTTTGTAATTTCAAAACTAAGGTTGAATCTTGATGGTGACCTGCCTTTGAGTCTTAACTATTTAACTGTTTCTCCTCCCTCTTTTGTCCTAAGCCATTTGTCTTGGTTGCTTTCTCATTGCTCTGACAATAGACATTGCCAAGGTAACTTATAAGATAATTCACTAATTTGGGGGCGTACAGTTCCAGGGGATTGTAGTCCATGACCATCATGGTGGGGAGCATGGCCGCAGGTAGGCAGACATGGTGGCTGAGAGCTTATGTCTGATCCATAACCTCATGTCACATCTCCTCCTACAAGCCCACACTCTGCAATCCTTCTCAAAGCAGTTCCATCAGCTGTTGACCAAACAGCCAGACATATGAATGTAGGCAGACATTCCCATTCAAACCACCACACCATTTATCTGTTTGACAGATTGTTTTCCTTTTTCCCTTTTGATTTTGCTTTCCCACATCTTGAACTTGGTGTTATTTGACTTGTTTGTATTTATAGCTTTATTTGTGTTTGTGTGTGTGTGTGTGTGTGTGTGTGTGTGCATGCGCGCATGTGCATGCACACATGCATGTGTGTGATAGGGTCTTGCTATGTATTCCCACTTGGTCTTGAGTTTAACATCTTCTTGCCTCAGCTTCTTCAGTTCTGGGATTGTGGGAGTGCACTGCCATGTGCACTCAGCCTATGCTTTTTAATTTTTATAAACTGGTAATGAGTCTAGAAGCTTTATTAAATTTTGGTTTATTTTTTGTAAGTGTCAAAAATATTTTATGGCCCTCATCAGGTATTCATGCTTGCATCATATCATCAGCCAGGATTTCTGTGTGTTCCACTCTAATACTGGCTGTTGGGTCTAATATGATTAGCATTATCTATCTATTTTAAGGTTTACCATCTATAATCACTGATGACTATTGTCTAGGCCCATTCTTTCACAGGGAGTTACAAGATGGTGGTTTTTAATTCATCTTTCTTTCTGAATTGATTGGAATTCTTGTTTAGGGAAAAAGTTTTTTTTCACATCTATTCGTTTAACCTGAAGCATGGCTCATAAAGGTGAGAAGGTAAATGCAGGATTCTAAATGATATTTACCAAATTCCAGAATGAGTCCAGAAATATCTAATTATGGCCAGCATGATTTTAAGTCTTCAAAAATATAATTTGAATATAAAGTTTTCATTTTTATTCTTTATTTTGCTTGTTAATATTAAGCATCTTCATATTTTAAGACATTTAAGCATTTAATATATTTCAGTCAGTGGATTTCAACAAGGCAACCCACTGAATGTTCAGTTTTTTTAATCTTAATCTTAACATGATTATCTCAAGTTTATGACTGCTCTCATTTTGTACTAGATGCTGTTAAAATATAACCATACTTAGAAACCAGATGCATCTATCACAGGCAATGTATGATGTTAATGTAACACATAATGATGAAAATGGAAATTCTTTGTGCTTTTCACCCTCAACAAATCTTGTTACATTTCCTTTCCTTCCTTGCTCATATGGGCATTATTAAATACTTCCTGTCACATTATCGTTACTGTTCCTTCAGACATGCTTTCTGGGCCCTTCTTCCTCATCTTCCCCACGCATGTCTGGTGAAACTTGAATTTGTTTCTTCTGTACCTACAGGCAGACCTAGTGGTTGGCTATACCACTAGGACTAACGGAATTATTTCCTTCAGCTGATGCCCTAAAGCATCACAGTGGATAGCTATGCTGACCAAGACACTCTTCAAGGAATGCTTTTAACTGAAGCACGAAATGGCGCAGGTTGTGCTCAGGAGGGGCCATGCGAGGCTTCACTCTGGCCATGGCTCTTTCCCTTTGCCAGCTTCCCCTTGCTTTCCCCTGGACTGTTTTGGTAACCACTTCTATTATCTCAACGCATCTCAACACACCAACAAACACGGTCGGTCCCTTTCTCAGTTCCCAGTCTCCCTTAAGGTCCGAATATAGCTTGATTACCCTGCATTCTAGATTTCTCAATGGTTGCTAGTTGCATCATTTCCACATCTTTAACAAGACATTTTTTTCTAACCCATTTCTTCCTGGGTTCTCCCCAGTCTCTTGTAGTGACGCTTATAGTCTCAGGTCACCGGCAGTTCACAGAACCAAGCAGTGTTCTCATTTCTTTCTTTATCTTCCCCCTTCATCAGAGTCTGGCCTTCACTTCTTGAACCTCTGGTCTGTCATCAGGCTGTTGTTTCTTAGCTCCCCACTCCGTTTCCTTTTCTACTGAGGTCCCGCTCCTCCGAACAAGAGTCAGCATCCCTTCATGCCCAGCGTCCTCTTCTCTCTCTCTCTCTCTCTCCTCTGGATGACTCTGTTAATTCACAGCTTTTACCATATCATTATGACTTGAGACTCCCAACACTGACCTCCAACACAGGCAATGTTTTTGAACACCATTGCCATTGACAGTTCAGCATCAACAAATCAGTCACAACCTCAAGTGCTTTTTCCTAATAAATAGCACAGTTTCTTCCAGTTGTTCAACCCAGAAACCCAAGTCACTCCTGATTTTTCCCTTTTCCGTAAAGCCTTTCTCTCTGGCATCCAGCAACTGCACTAGACTCTATTTCCTAAGTATCCTGACCTCTTCACCTTTCTCTGTCTCCACTGCTAGCTACTCTTGATCACGGCCCTTCCCTCCCCTGGGCTGTGACAGTACCTTATGGACGTCTCCCAGTTCTCTGCTTCTTGGTCTAGGACCCATTCTCCACCCAGTGCTTATAAGTGATCATCTTCCCTACATCATTAAGGACATCACACTTTAAACCTTCAGAGGCTTTTCATTATACTTATAATAAATCTAAATCCGCACAGGCTGGATGTGCCTCTGCATAGCGCTCTAACCGGAGGCTGCAGTGATCTCCCATTGTACCAGGGACATTTTTAAAAAATGCAGCCAAGCCTTGCTTGCCTCAGGGTGTTCGTGTAAGCAGTTCCCTGGACTTAGGGTGCTTCTTTGTGGCACTGTTGTGTACGGCGTCTCCCTGAAATCAGCTGCAGCATTGTGGCAGCTGTGTGTTTTCTGACCCATATAACTAAAGGAGGCGTCTGCTATATTCTATTTTGTCTTCCTGAGATTATGTTCACAGCCATTTCAGACTTTATATAGTATTTGTTCATTTCTATCTCCCCCACTGAATGCATTCTTCATGACAGTGGATATCTTGTTCCCCTTTGAGCCTAGTGCCCAGTTTCACCACTCAGGAGTTATTGTGTGAGGGAAAGAATTCTACAGTGTTTCCCCCACTGAGTTATATATACATTCTCTGAGAAGCAGTTCATATATCTTTACTGTTTGCAGAGCCAAGCAAGACTCTGGAGAGCCCACTGTGGGGCAAACCAGCATGGTCCTGTCTTCAAGGCCCTTCCATTTGCTAGAGGGCACCACTGCGCATGCAGAAGTGTATAATCTGAGTCTCGTTTTGTGCAATGTGATTCAAAATTATGCACTATGTTAATCTTACTGAGAAAGTGTAAATCACCTTTGGATAAAGAAAGGGACAGTTGTGGAGGTGGTAGTTATTTCTGAAAGCCTCCTTTTGTCTGTCAGGTTGGCTCCAGTTTCCTGTCATTTCTGTGCATCCTTGAAGATGTCTTGTGTAGGTGTTGTACATGTGCCCTAGAGTGGCTTCTTAGAAGAGGCCTGCCTGGGTCAACGGGCGAGCAAAAAATTGAGTTTTATTGCTGAGTGCCTCTTTTTCTTTATGGACTGGGCCTTCATATTTCAAAGTATCCTTGCAATTTCTTAGTACCATGATATCTAAAAATTTTATAAATTGATATTAGAAAAAGTATCTCATTATTTTAATTGCAATTTGATTCATCATTACTCAAATAAAAATATTCTTGGATCTGTACTTACCTGTTGGTGGTTCTTTAACATGAACCCTTTTAAGTTCTTAGCTCATCTTTATATGGAAGTATCATATCTTTCTTTTTGATTCATGACCATTTCTTTATATATTAGGGAAATTAAGTTACATATATATGGTCAAAGCATAAATTCCAAGATTATCTTTATGTTTAATCTTTGTTATCCTTATGACTTTGATGTTGAAATTGTAAATTTAATCCTTTAAACATCAAATTAATTAAAATGTTCTTGCATGTACTCATTATGCTAAAATTATAACAAAATCCATAACTTACTTGTAGTATTTCAGTTTGCTTCTTTCCTGGTTAAAATTGGCTTCAGTGTAAAAAGTGAAGTGGAAATACAAGTTAATAGATCTTTGTAGTTTGCTTAGTTACAGGTTGTCAAACTAAAAGTCCAGTGCAAGGTGTGGGAACCTCTGTTGGTTGGGGGGGCAGAGACTGCCCCCCTAAACAGTTAAGGCTATTGCCATTGCTTTTGATTAGACACCAGAATCTGATGGTAAAAGCCTCAGCCTCTTGCTGGAGTCATCACGTGAACACACTGATCACTGGCCGTGAAGGTAGTACTGACCTGGAAGTTTCCTCCCCGCCAGGTATCTCAGTACCAGAGGGTGCTACACAGCTTGCTGAGGGAGAAATGCCATCTATAACCTCACCCAGCTATGACTCTTGTGCACTGTGATAAAGACTGGTTTGGCAAAGCTATACCCATGGGCACTATTGTAGTGATTATTTCATTTGTATTTTAATAAATAAAGCTTGCCTGAAGATCAGAAAAGTAAAACAACCACACTGGCCAGCCTTACAGACCAGACAACAATGACATGCACCTTTAATCCCAGTAGCCACACTAGTTTATCATAGAAACCAAGCAGTAGTGGTGCATGCCTGTAATCCCAGAACTAGTGAGGATTATAAAATGGGAGGAGACAGCTCTCAGGCTCAGTCTGAGGTTTGCTAGAGGCAGGATCACTATTTTTGGATTGAGGTTGAGGTAACAGCCAGTGGCTGGCTGCTTTGCTTTTCTGGTCTTCAGGTTGAACCCCAATATCTGTCTTTGAGTTTTTATTAATCGTGCTTCACAGTAGTGTGACATGGGTGTTATGGAAGTAACCAGTTAGTTTCTGATTGGATTTAAGACCCCACTGAGCCATCTTGGTCATGCTCAAATACTACTCTTTATACCCTCTCTCCTTGATTTGACCTACTAAAATTATCCAAATGTAAAACAGCATTCTGGTGTTTACAGGGGCAAAGGCTAAAGGGCCGCCCTGAATGGTCATCATTTATTTGGCATCCCCACTGTGTGGGACATTTCGCCTATAACCAAATTATAAATAAATGATGAAGGTTAAAGACATAGGTATTATATTTCTGTTCTATGTTGAAGTAAAGGGAAAGGAGTATGATCTCTGTTCTGAAAACATTTTCTAGAACATGGTGCCTTGAGCTGTAACATCCAGAGTAAACAGGGTACCACTCCAGGAGCAGAGCAGAAATGCCATATGATATGGCCCTGCTGGTTCTATGGAATGAGCAAGCTCACCCAGAATATTTACTCTTGAACTTTTAGAGAAGCAAACAAAGCCCTAAGTGTTAAAGCCGCTGCTAATCCACTTGACCTCTGACCCAGCAGGAGGTCGTACCTAGTGCTGGTGCTCCATCCTTTGCACAGTCACACTTCTCTTTCTGAGTTGTGCTGTGTGCTTATATCTCCTTAGTCACAGGGCCCGCCACACCCCCTGGTGTCCCTAGTCACTGTGCTGAAAATGTGAAGATATCTTCATTAACACACGCTCTTTAGCTATGAAGAACACCTGGTTATTCACTTTTATCCCCATGACGCGTTATGTTTAGAACCTTCCCATTTGCTCCCCATGGTACTAGATTCTGCTTTATTGTTATGAAAGTACTAAAACTTCTGCATCTTTTCTTTGCTGTTCATTTTATTATCTGTATCTGAATTTTTAATAATGCTTAGCCATTCAGACTAAATTCACCTGTGGTATGGTTTTAAGTGCTTTGTATTATTATTATTTTTTTTTAAAACAACTTTCCTGGGATTGTGATCTAGCTTCTTCTGTCACAATGACAGTTATCTTTAGGGCAGTCCCTTTTAAGGAAGGTTTCACAAGATATATGACCTTCAACATCACTTTGTTTTCCTGTTGTTTGCATGTGTATTTGACCTCCTTGACTTTGTCTCTTCATTAGAGCCAGACTTGAGCTCAGATGACTATCTCTAAGATGCCCCTTTGTCCTAAGTTGTAAAGATACAAAACATTTTGTTTGCCTTATTTATTTATATGCTTATCTGCTTATCTTATGAATTATGAGATGGGGTGAATCCTTTTGATTTCATACTTATAAGTTTATAAGCTCTCAAACATTTGAAATAATTTTTTTGATTATTGGCTTGCTTCTTACACTATGGCTTAGGCTGGCCTTCTCCTGCCTTGGTTGCACAAATACCAATATTTACAGACACGAGCTGTCGTTCCAGCCTAATATTTCAGGTTGTTTTCCCAGCCCTGATTCAAGACTGAACTGTTCATCTCATTTCGCCTTTTCTCCCAATGTAGGAGGTGCTGTGATTCCCTCTTAAGATGTATGGGGTTTGCCATGGTGACATCTGCTTCCTACAGCTTTTCTTTCCTGCTAATAACCTCTAAGTCTCTCCTCCAGCCCTCCCTGTGCCCCTCATCTGCCTTTACATAGCAGCCATTTGACTTTAAACCTGGAGTTTGAAATTTATTTCAGTCTTTTCTTTGGTTTTGTTCAGCTTGTCTTCCTTGTAGGTTTTGTGGGAGTCTGTGATAATTTGACAGCTACCCAAATGGGTAGCTTTCTTTCAGCAGGTGGTTTTAATGGGTGGGCGGTGTCTCTGAAGCTATGGTTCATATTCTCTTTCCTCTTATTCTGATGCATTGTGAACCGTGTGCTCTTCCTCCTTTTCTCTAGCCATTTAGATTTGATATCCGCTGTAGACAGGAGTGGGTACTCTGTGTAGTATGTAACTGCAGGCAGGTCATTGTAGGCGGCAGCACCTGTTCACTGTGTCCGCAGCACTCACTGCTATTGTACTGGTGAGCTGAAGACAATCATTCTCCCCAGCCTCTGCTCGACTCAGTGGCCTTCTGAGAGTGGGATGCTGAAAACATGCTGCCACTAGAGGTTTTTTTCCTTTGTTTATCTCTCTTTCTGTTTAAAAATAAACCTGTTTATTTATTTTACACACCAGTTGCAGTTTCCCCTCCCTCTTCTCCTTCTAGACCCTCCCCCATTATCTCTCTGTTCCCACCCTTCCCCCTAATCTACTCTTCTGTTTCTGTTTAGGAAAGGGCAGGTCTCCCAAGAGTATTAACAAAATACCAAGGACAGTTTATGCTGGAGAGGATAACATTCCTCCATTGCTGGTGGGATTGCAAACTTGTACAGTCACGTTGGAAGTCAGTGTGGCAGTTTCTCAGAAAATTGGGAACCAACTTACTACAAGACCCAGCCATACCACTCACTCTCGGGCATACACCCAAAGGATTCTCAATCATACCACAAGGACACCTGCTCAGCTTTGTCCATAGCAGCTTTATTTATAATATCCAGAAACTGGAAACAACATAAAGGTGTCTTAACCAAGGAATGGATAAAGAAAATGTGGTACATTTACACAATGGAATACTACACAGCAGAAAAAAATGACATTTTGAATTTTGCAGGCAAATGGATGGAGCTAAAAAAACATCATTTTGAGTGAGGTAACCCAGACCCAGAAAGACAATTATCACATGTTATCACTCATAAGTAGTTTTTAAACATAAAGCAAAGAAAACCAGCTCACAAATTGCAATTCCAGAGAACCTAGACAACAGTGAGGACCCTAAGAGACATACATGGATCTAATCTACATGGGAAGTAGAAAAAGACAAGATCTTCTGCGTAAACTGGGAGAATGGGCCCTTGGGAGAGGGTTGAAGCGGAGGGGGAGGCTAGGAGGAGTGCAGAAAAAAATGTAGATATCAACAAAAAAAATCAAAAATAAAAACAACAACAACAACAAAAACACTAGGAAATTTCTGCAAATAGATGGAACTAAAAAAACAACTATTCTAAGTGAGGTAACCCAGATCAAGAAAGAAAAGCATGGTGTGTACTCACTAATAAGTGGATATTAGCTGCAAAATAGAGCATAACTATGCTACAATTCACAGACACAGAGAGACTAGGTAACAAGGAATGTTCGTGGAGGTGGGGGGCAAACCCAGATCTTCCTGGGAAGGGAAATAGAGATTTCGTGAGTGGACTGAGGGCAGGTGGGAACGGGAACATGGGTAATCAGGTTGGTGGGAATTGGGGGGAGAGTATTGAAAGAGACTACTGGAAAGGGCCAGGAAAAAACCTGGCACAAGGGAATGTCCCAGGAATCTACAAGGAAGACGCCAGCTTAGACTCCTAGCAATAGCTGACACATAGCCTAAACTGGCCATCTCCTTTGACCAACCTGGTGCCTAGGCCAGTTGTCATCAGAGAGGCATCATTCAGCAACTGATGGAAACAGGTGCGGACCCACAGCCAAACATAAGGCAGAGTTTGGGGAATCCTGAAGAACAGGAGGAGAAAGGATTGTAGGAGCCAGAGGAGTCATGGACACCATAAGAAAACGCGAAGAATCAGCTCACCTGGGCTCCCAGAGGCTCCCAGAAACTGAATAAACAGCCGGGGATCCTGTATGGGACTGAGCTAGGTGCTCTGCGTATATATTACGGTTGTGCAGCTCGGTCCTCTTATGGGACGCCTAACAGAGGGAACAGGGACTGCTCCGACTCTTTTACAGGCTTTTGGGACCCTACTCCTCATACTGGTTCTCTATGCTCAGCCTTAATACATAGGAGATGCTCAGTCTTACTGCAACAAGTTCTTTTTTCTAGTTCTTACAATCTCTGTTTTGGGGAGTAATAGATTTCAGAAACATCTAGGAAAATGGCAGCAGAGAAGTATGCGATGGCATCTAAACGTGGTACCCTCTCTGTAGAGAAGTAGCAGCTTCAGGATCTGTAGCTGAACCCCTGGGACATTAGTCACTTTTCTGTTGCTGTCATGAAACACCATGGCCAAAACAACTTACAGGAGGGAGAGTTTACAGTTTTGGGCTTACAGTTTTGGGGGAGATGGGCCCATTGTGATGGAGAAGCATGGTGGTAAGCAGCAGCGTTGGCAACAGGAACAGGAATTGAAGAACTCACGTCTTGAACTTTAAGCGTGAAGCAGAGAGAGCATACTGTGAGCAGGCAAGGCTTTTTATTTTTATTTTTTTTTTTTTTTGGTTTTTCGAGACAAGGCTTTTAATCTCAAAGTTTGCCCCCAGTAACAAGCAAGGCTTGACCACCTAATCCTTCCTAAACAGTGCCACCAACTGGTGCCAAATGCTCAAATGTCTGAGACTGTGGGTGACGTTCCTTATCCAAAACACCATACCCTTCAAACAGGAAGTTCTCCATGATATTATTTCTGGGCTAACACTTACAAGTGCATAGTTAAGATTGCTTTTTGAATTTTCAAGGTTTTCCTGGTACTGTACTCACTCTCTGATAGATATTATCTTACTTGATCTCAGTAATGGCCCTATGAAGTCAGTGTTTCCTGATCTCCATTTATGAATGACAAAGTCGTATTGGAGACTTGGCTAGTCTGCCTAAGGCCACTGAAGAAGGAGGCCACAGGTCAGGATTCTTAGGAAAGTCTTCTGATAAGTTAAGAAGGATTTTCTAATGACTCTCTGTTGCCATTAGTTTGGGGTGGATGAGTCTTCGCCTTACTGAAATTTAAAAATATGCATTATTGGGCAGAAGTCCCACATATACTATGTTTTTTTAAAGGAAAGAGAAAAAAGAACCTTGCTTTTATCGTGGTATTATGGGATAGTTCTTTTGTCCTTCACTCTACTGTAGCCTCTGACCTCAGAGAACCCATCTAAGCACAAACGCTCATCTTTCCCTACTTCATTTAAATTCCATCACCTGCAAGTGAATTGGTCCAACTGTCTCTCAAAGGTGAATTGTTTCTTTTTAATCTTATCTCCTGGGAAAACAATTTCTTTCCTTATTATAAATTCCAGTTATGTACTCTTAGGAAACTCAAGCAAATACACTGAACCTGATAGCAGCATCATAAGAGTGGATTAGGATTCATATTTAAATCTTGACCCCGTCGTTTAGAGTCAGTCTCTTCCTTCCGTATTTGTTTAGTAGCAGCAGACAGTAAATCAGAATAAATGTTATAAAGAAGAGGTGCAACTCGACATTTCTTGCATTTGGGGAAGGAGAACCATGAAGGAGAGGGAAAGGTGTTCCTTGCCTTCCTGCTGCTTGCCAAGTGCGGGTTGAATGCTTGTGACCAGAAACAGGTCAGGTTTCAGAGATTTTAAATTTGCATAGATTAAACTAATTGCACAGACCTCATTGAAAGAATCTGAAATGCTTCAAAATCTAACACCTTTTGAACATTAGAAAAATTTTTAGCTTGTACTACATATTAATCTGTTTCTATGTAATTTCTATCTACTGTCCCTACCTCTTTCCTTTACAGTCAAACAGACTATGATGAATCTTTACCATAGGCATGGGAGGTTGACCATAAGTAACCCTCAGGTCATGTGTTGTTAAGGTTACTTTAGACATAAGTGTAACGAGATTGCCTGGTCATGCCCTCTGTCCAGAAACTCATTTATCACTAAATTTTCCTCAGCTCTGGATTAGGTACAGACAGCTGAAATCATTTCATAGTCCCTTCTTTCTGGGAGACTTAAGGCATAATCCTTACCATCTAAGTGACTACAGGATACCCATGCTTTATGTATGTTTTACTGCACACAAAGTACATGGCTGGCAGACATTAGTTTGAACCATCTGAAATTGTCATTTTAATAGGTTTCATCACTGCACATCAGACTGATTTTATAGGTGGGCAAGAAAGACTTTAGAATGTTGTATACTTGGTTTCAGTTTCTACAGGATCAGTCTGACATCTCCGTGTAATTCCTCCCACCTCTAGAGCTGACTTACTCTGCTATGTCTGTTCTTTGACAGGTGTATGTGCGAAGATTCAGCATAAAGACGAAAAGGCCACCATCTTTTGTGATGCATCATGACCAAGTATGAAATAAAACATAGCATTTATTGGTATGCCAAATGCATCTTTCTCTTCTGTTTTTTTTTTAATGTGTGTGAACTTAATATCATTGAACTTGAGACCCAATTACCTTTTAAAATGGGGTCATTAATGTTTAACTTGTGGTACTTGTGTGGTGATTAAGTGAATTAGCACTGATCATTGTGTCGCGTGCCTATGGCTCCTGGCACTGTGCTCTCTCAGTCTGTTCACTAGCTCACTCTGCCCTGTAAGCCAACTTTATCTGTTGTGGGTTGGTCAGTGATCCTAGTCATTTTTAGAAAACTCCCAGATTTTTGTGAATATGAATGAAATTGCTATATAGATAAATATTTATAGGAATTATGCTGGTTTAGTAAAATGGAAGTTGTAGGTTTTTATCTATGATTCATGACTTCACTAACTCCAGGTCCTTGAGTAGGTGTCTCTTACTGAGTGGGCCTTGCATCCAATTACAGGTTGTTGGATACCACCAAGACGTGTGCACCCCTATTGCAATCTTAGGGATATTGTGCTATGTTGGTCATTGTTGATGGGTACCATAGCTGCATTGCTTCCCTCCCTTGCAAGCTTGCATGGTACCTTATAGTACAATAGGAGGCTTTCAGGTCTGATTTAGTTTGGGTCCTACTGGTCCTGTGTCAGAAATACATGATCTCATCATCTATAGGGACTTCATCTTACCTTTAGCCTCTGTGGGCAATCAAAGGCAACAGCAGTACCCTATAATATTTTGGGAGAGATTTCTCAAAGGGGATGTTGAGGCTTTTTTTTTAATGACCTATCCCTCTTGCAGGGAGCACTGTCTCCAGATAAGAAAGTTTAATTTAAACTATGTATGTATATGTATATACACACACACAGACACACACACACAGACACAGACACACACATATGTTAAATGTAATTTTGTGTAGATGTATAATAGTATGATTCCTCATAACATTTTCAGACACCCTCGCCTTCTTCTGCATTCATCTCTCTCCCTCTCCCTAATTAAAGGTTTTCTAGTTTCCCCCTTCAAACCATGTGCACCCTGTTAGTCCCCTCTCTATGGGTCCCTGCCCCCCATCTCATAGTCTCTTTTTACTGTCCTTATTTCTGCAGTTACTCCAGGTTGTATGGTCACACCTGGAGATTTGGAGTTAGGAACCACAGATAAGAGAGAACAAACAACATTTGTCTTATTGGGTCTATCTTACTCAATACGATCTTTCCTAGTTTTACCCATTTATCTGAAAAGTTCATGATTTCATTTTTATTTACATTACAGCTGAATAGTATTCCAAAGTATATATGTACCATATTTTCATCATCCATTTGTGCTGTGGGACAATGGTTTTACCCTGTAAAGACTTGTTTCTTGTACTTGTTTAATAAAATGCTGATTTGCCAGTAGCCAGGCAGGAAGTAGAGGTAGGGTAACCAGGCAGGAAGTAGAGGCAGGGCAATGAGAACAGGAGAATTCTGGGTAGAGGAAAGATTCAGTCTGAAGTTGTCACCCAGACACACAGGAAGCAAGATGAGAATACCTTGCTGATGATAGGTACCAAGCCACATGGCTAACACAGACAAAAATTATGGGATAATATAAGTTATAAGAGTTAATAAGAAGCCTGAGCTAATAGACCAACCAGTTTACAATTAAGATAGACCTCTGTGTGTTTCTTTGGGACTGAACGGCTGCAGACTGGGTGGGACAGAAACCTCGGTCAACACACTTGTCAGTTGAAGGTCATTTTAGGTTGTTTCCGTTTCCTAGGTATTATGAATAGAATAGCAATGAACATGGCTGAGCAAGAATCTGTGGATGTCAAGTCCTGCGGGCCTATGTCAAGGAATGGTGCAACTGGGTCATTTGGTAGATTTATTTTAAGCTTTTTGAAAATTCTTCATATTGATTTCCATAGTGTCTATTCCAGTTTGCAGTCCCCCAAAATAACTGATACTGCATTTTTTTGGGAGGGGGTTCAGTTGTTTTTTTGATCTTTCCCATTCTTTCTAGGGTAAGAAGTAATCTCAAAGTTATCTTGATTTGCATTTTCCGACTTGCTAGGCATGATGCACAGTTGCTTTTTTTTTTAATTTTTATTGCTTTATAAACAATACCATTCAAAGTTTCCACTTCCACCTCCTCCTCCCATTTCCCTTCCACTCCCCCACTCATCCTCCTACCTCCCCCTCCAGTCCTAAGAGAGGGCAGGGTACCCTGTCCTGTGGGAAGTGCCAGGCTCTCCCCTCTCCATCCAGGCCTAGGAAGGTGTGATGCACAGTTTTGAGATGTTTTGTAACTTCTTAAATAGCTCTGGTGTTGCAAGTGACTGAGCCATGTGGCATCCTCTAGCCTCTCATTCCGCTTCCAGGTCTCTCACAACCTCACCTGTCTACAGCCTTAAGCATCTTTTCCTCTGTCACATCCAGTCTCTGCTGTTCCCGACTTCCGAATGTGCCCAGCATCTTACTTCCCATGCTGCTCCCTGTAAAGATTAGTATGTTCATTCTGATCCAAGTCACTGTCATATATCTTCAGATCTTTTAAGAATAGCTTCCTATTATTGCCTTTATTGTCTTTCAACATTTTCTCCACGTGGGAGTAGAAATAAACCCATTTAAAGCCCCCAGTCTCACATCATATACAATGCCGAGTTCCAGGGTGGCCTTGTGTCAGTCTCCAGTCCCCTTCCTTTCCTGTTTCCTGCTTTTCTTTCCATTCCTTAGCCCCAGCAATATGTCATGGTATTCTTTGATCACAATGAGCATGTTCCTGTTTTTGTTTTTTGTTTTTTGGCGGGGGTGTCTTTGTACAGACCGTCCAATGGCTTCTTTCCTTCCCAAACATATGTACATTGCTTCAGAGATGTACTTCAATTACATTTCCTGCAGCTATCCTTGATTCTCTCATCTGAATTTGTGCGCCACCCCTTTCCTACTCCATTTCCCTACCTTATTTTTCATTGTCCAGTGACCATCATTTGGTAAAGAACATACTTACTGTCTTTCTACCATGTGTCAATGACCAGCTCAGGAAACAGAAATACCTCCCATCATGAATTGATGAGAATTTGTTAATTTATGTTGCTTTTTGGATGTCTCCCTTCTAGGAGAATAAAAGCCTCCTTGATAACAGGGATGTGTCTGTTTTGGTCAGGCTACATGTATAAGACCCTGAAGAAAGCTTGGTAAATAACAGGTTTGCAGCAAACAGAGCCCCCCCCCTTTTTTTCTTTTTCTAAATAAAAAGGCAGCCTCTACTTCCAAACTTCTTTGACATGATTGGGTTCCTGCAGTGGCCTCTGTTGGCCCTGGGGGAAGCTGCAGTTTATGGGGACCTAAGGCACAAATAAATTCTAATTAGTAATTCTATGGCTCTCTGTGAAAGGGATTTGTAAATCATGCAGCAACATTAATTCACCATCTTGAGCGTTTACCAAGCATACTCTAGCTTTCCATGAACATCTTCTTCCAAGGCCTGTGGATTCGTAAGCAGCTGCCTGGGTGCTAAGGGTTAACAGCTTTGATAATCACCTCTTCCTTAGGCTGGGCATTTAACATTGCTATCTATATTAGGGTTTCCCAGTGTATGGCTTTTGACTTCCATATTAGTGCTAATCCATGGAATCAGTTTCTGTTTGTTTGTTTTCCAATACAGGGTTTCTCTGTGTAACAACCCTGGTTGTCTTTGAATTCACTTTGTAGACCAGGCTGGCCTCAAACTCACAGAGATCTGCCTGCCACTACCTCTTGAGTGCTGTGATTAAAGGTGTGAGCCACCACCACCACACCAGTTTCTTGAAGGTAGTCCTGAAGCCTTCATTCTTCACACTCCCTTGGGTCACTGGTTAGCATCTGAGGTTTTCAGGAACTTGCTGTAGAGGATGTTCATGTTAGAACAGCTGGGTGCAGGAGTGTCAGATGCCTGAATGAAGGCCAGCATTCCATGAGTGAGATGTTTGAGTGGAGATTGGAAGCTTGGAATAAAGCCCAGGGTCTTGAGAAAGTTGTATTTTCTACAGGCTAAAATAGAAGAAGTCCTAACCCACAGGAACTCAGACTGTGACCTGATTTGGAAACAGGGACAGTGTATGTAATTGGCTAAGATGAGGTCATTCGGGGAGGCAGTGGTGTCTACAAACAGATCTATGTAGGGGATACAGAGAGGACACCTAGGGAAGATGGAGAATTGGGGAGATAGAACCACAAGCCAAGGGCCAGAGATTGCCAGCAGGTCTCCAGTGTCCAGAAAGATGCAGGGCGGGAATTTTCTACACAGCTTTCAAAGGGAGCATGACTCAGCTGACACCCTGCTTTTTGATTTCCAGATTATAGAACTGTGAGAATAAGTCCCTGGCATTTGAAGCCACCTAATTCCTGGTAGCTTGTTACTTCAGTCCTAAGACTCCACTAGCGCCTCTCCCTTTAGGTTTCTCTAATAGACAGGAGTGATAGCGGTAAAGGGAACACGGAGGAAAGAAGAGACAAGATCAGCACCTTCCGGGAGATTCATATGTTGGCTTGAAGTTCCCTGGAGAATAATTAGGTCAATAGAGGGACAGGAAGTGGAGAACAATGTTTACATCCACCAAAACTGATGTATGATAGAATGGCATTGTTAGACAGCAAGGAAGAGGTGAGGTGTAAGGGGTGACAGAGGAGTAGGGAAGCTGGATGCTCACAGCAGAATTCCTCTAATGCGATGATGGTGATGAACACGACAATAGCACTAACAATTGCATCGGTGAACTTAGTGGGCATTCTAAGTACCTTTGAGTATTTAGGAGTTGCTCCTTGCCTCTGTAGGTGTTAGCATTATTTACCCATCTTAAGAGATGTTCAAGCAGGTTAAACGACAGACTGAAAAGTTGAGATGCTAAGCCTGGCTTCAGACTCCGTGTTTTTAGTTATTATCTCGTACCCTTTTGTACCACATATGGAAATGAAGCTAAGGTCTGACCCTGAAACCGTTTACTGAGAAAGGCAAACCCAAGGCAGTTACAAGATTAAAAAAAATTAATATGCCGGAATAAATATTAAATAAAGTAGGAAAATATAAATTGTTGTGTACATGGTATATACTATAGTACTATTTTGTTAATTAATTTGGTAAAAGCATATCACAAGAGCAAAAACAGACAAATCATATGTATAGAAGATTGTTCTTCATCGCTATCCATAGATAGTAATACATAGAGGATTACTATCCATCCTTCATAAAAACTCTACATACCAGTTAGGCGGCAAATAAAGAAAGGGCACCAAAAAAGAAAGACAATGGAATATCCCAGAAAACAGAATATGAATGACTATTAGAAATTCAAAAGCAACTGAGTAGTGGTGGCGTTCTCAGTCAAGTGTTTTATCTTAGTGACTCCTTCTGATATTCACTGTAGAGGGACCATCTTTGTGCAGGGCTCCTGTAGCTTAGGCTGGTCCTAAACTCTCCAACTAGCTGAAGGTCACCTTGACCTTCTGAGTCTCATGGCTCCACCTCCTGAGTTCTGGGACTACAGGCATACTCCACATCTGTGTTAGGTCTCAAACATGGGGCAAACTGCTGAGGTGCCTATGTAATATATCAAAGTGGACTTAGCCATTTTCCCAGCATCCCTCTGTTCCTACCTGTTACATGGTCTGGCTGGCACATCTCACCCCCTACACTGAACTCTCCAGCCTAGGGGCTGGGCTGCCCTTCCCCCAGCCATTCTTCCCTGTATGATTCAGCTGTTTTGGCTAAGCAGGTTCTTTTCCACCCTTTGCCCTCCTGGCCTCTTGGTCTCATGGCTGTCCTCCCTCCTCTTCTCTCTCCTCACATGACCCAGCTCAGGGCCATGTTCACTCTGGACTATCCCAGCTATGCTCTGGCTATGCTCTCCCTCCTATCTACAATAAACCCCTCAATCTACCCAGGAACAGTCATGCCCTTTCTTATTTCTTTATTTTTCTTTTCAGTCTCATTATAAGCAGTGCTGGGGATTGAACCCGGGCTTTGTGCATGCTAGGCAAGCACTCTACCAACTGAGCTATAGGCCAACCTCGCCAAGTCCGTCTTTATTTGGTGTTTCTATTATCCATTCAAAATTAAAACAAAATAGTTATGTGTGTGGGCACATGCATACCACAGCCCACCTAGGGGGTCAGGGGACAATTTGTGGAAGTCAGTTCTCTCCTTCCAGCATGTAGGCCCCAGGGATCCAGCTCAGGTTGTTAGGGCTGGCCACAGGCAACTTTACTGGTGAATTACCTTTCTTGCTGTAGAATACCTCGTATTTACCCATTCTTAGTACACAAAATCTTTTCACAAGTAAGAAGGTGCGATTGACACATGACTAATTGTCCCCTTCTCTGAACCAAAGGGTTTCTGAGATAAATACTGCTTATGAATGAAGGAGTGTGGTGTCTGGTGCCTCCCTCTGGCCTTCAGTATACCTCCGGTAATCTATTTGGTCTTAACTGAGAAGAACAGCCGAAAGAGGGAAGTGTTTTTCACTCTGGCTAATAAACCGTCTGGGAATTGCTTGCACTCTTGCATACACCGGTGTCACCAGAAAATATTATTTCCGTTGTGGAAGTTGTCACTTCATTGTTTGCCACAGTGAGCTTTGCCCGACATCTTCGCATGGTGGATACCATAAATCTGAGAGCAGAATATTACCGTTTTCTTTTAAATTTCAATATACTGCCCTCTTAGCAGCGTCCTGTGAATCAGATCCATTCATTCTCAAAGGATCAGTGGGAGGAATAAGGAGGAGCCCACCGTGCCTCTGTGTGCACATTGAGGAAGAGCCGACGTAGAAAGCACTTTCAAAAGCAAAAGCATGTTTCATGCTTCAGAAGATCTGTATTTTATAAAAACAATTGTTTTGGCCACAGTTGCAGATGGATGCTTTCTAGGTAATGGATTCATGTTCTTTATTGGGACCTATTGGGTTGCGTTGTCAACTGTTGATCATTTAAATCTGGTTCCTTTCCCTGAATTGATTTTGGATAATGAGAAATGGAAAAAAAATGTTAGTTACACCTCTAAAACAGATTGCTTTAAATGGAAACAGGAGGGAGGTGTAACCTGGACTCAGCAGGACGTGGGCAGAGGAAATAATGCCACCGGATACGACCTCACTGCCTTCTCCGGGACTCTCCTGTGTGTGCTGTTGTGCACAGCGCAGGAAGGACTGCTTGCTTCTGCAGTTCTGTTTGTTATTCAGGAGCTCTGCTTGAGACACTGTTGGTGCCTTTGTCTGGCTGCCTGCATTGCCCAGCTAGGAGATGAATTGCACCTGCTGGGTCCCAGCCTTCCAGAAGGATGCAAACTCCTTCACCAGTGATGAGAGTCCCACGGTGAAGAGCTCATACCTCAGCATCTCTGAGACAGGAGAAAGTTCTGTGCTGTTATTCACCCCACAAAAACACAGTTATTTTCCAGAGTCACTCGCATTAACAAAGAAAGGACGATAAAGTCCTTATTAGAATCTAAAATGCATTCTGTAAAAATAGATGCGTCCATCTTGTTCATAGTTCACATTAAAATGTAAAACTGACTGATGAGGAATAGATGCTTATGAACCATGGGAACAAGAATTAATAGATTAATAGATGCAAGACTGACACGAAGTACTAACTATTGTGTTCTCCATATTCATGCTTCTAAAGTTTCAGAACTGGGTTTTTCTGTAACCGAGGCTTCTGGGGACTAAGAGCAGTGGCGAAGGCCTAGAAGACAGGGAGGGGCAAGCAGCCGGGAAGCAGGCAGACCAGCGCCCCTAATCATCTTCTGTTTTATACATACAAATTAAAGGTTCCCTTTGAGTTTTGATTAAGGATGTATGGCTACAAGATTAAACGCTGGCCGAGTCAGATTAGAAGAGGTTTAGCTTCAATCTCAGGATTCATCAGAGCTCTGCCTGCCAGCCCCTCTCTCTGTTAAGCTCTCTTTACAACATGGGATTAGAGAGAAACCAACAGAGCCTTCCTGTCCCAGGGAGCACACAGCTCCCTCATTCAGATCACAGCCCTCTTGTCAAGAATCAAAGCTCATTTCCCCTTGAAGTTCCTGTTTATAGCCACGTCTGAATTCATCCCTGTGCTTCTACGCTTATTTATTTATTTTGGTGACCCTAGGGGTCCTATATCAGGTGCGACACACACTCCTTTCTTATGCATCGTCACGAAACATATTATAACTTAGTCCTCTCGTCTGTTTCAGAGAAACACCGCCTTAATCATTCCAGTAATTATGCAAACTCTCCCACGGGGCTGACTATAAACATCTACTTCCCTTCTCTAGAAGCTTCTCCTTGCCTTTCCTTGGAAGCCACACGGAAGGGATGTGGGCAGAATGCAATTAATTTCTCTGCTGAGGAGAGGTTAATATGGTCATCCTGCTTCGGAGACATAAAACTGTCATTGTTTTATTAAGGCTGTAATTCAGGGACAAGCTTGCGTTATAACAATATGGCAAATTTAAAAACATTTTTAAAAAAGACCAAAGGAAGAAAAATATTTAATTTTGATTCTAGATTCCGAAAATATATTTTCTTTATTTCCTTTTCTGTTTGTGGGGCATGAGGGATTGAACCTAGAGCTTCTAGTCTGCTAGGCTGGCACACTGCCAGCAAGCTATAGCCTCACCCATTTTGAGAATTTGAGAGAGGATCTCATAGTGTGGTCTAGGCTGGCTTCAAACTTTGTGGTCCAGGATAGCCTCTAACTTGTGATATCCTTTCTCTTCCTCTGAGCAGCTGCAGTTATAGATAGAGGCCACTCATCGGGTCTCTCTTGCAAGTGCCTTTTCTTGACTGTTAAAGAATGCAAAGGGCCAGGCGTGGTGGCAAAGGCCTTCACCCTTTAGCCAACTCCTGCACTCGGGTGGCAGAGGCAGGTAGAGCTCTGAATTCCAGGCCAGCCAGGGCTACGTAGAGAGAAGGATCTCAGAACAAACAAAAACAAAACAGCAACAGCAAAATATCTGACTAATATTGGTTACCAAATAAGCATTGAAAATGAAAACAAACCAACAAAAAAACAAAGACAAAAGAATGAGAACAGAACTGGGAAAGGCTGCTGAATAAAATCTCCTTCCTCAGATCCAGTTCTGAGCTTAGGTCAGGTGAGCCTTCCGGTCTAGGGAAGAGCTGCGGTCTTTTTCTAGTGCTTCACTTTTCCTTCCTTTCTTCCCTCTGTCTCCAGCTACAGGCTCTTCTACGGGTGGGGCCTGGGGAAACAGAAGTTAGGATGAAAGAGAAGAGGCCTTTTCACTAGGTTCATGTTGTTTGTTTCTTTTCGCTGTTTCTATTTCGAGCTTCAGACGCTGGCTCACTGTGCCTGTGCGTGGGTTCCTGTGAGGAATGGCGTAGCAGAAGGTGGAATACCATTGACCTCTCCCATCTCGCCATACTCCGCCATTGTGACTGAATAGCTCATGCCGTTCTGTAAGGACATCTCACGCCTGCTCTCCCAGAGCTCCCAGTGGGCCTGGGAAATGCTTGCATCCTTGACATTCCGAACACAGGCTGTTTCTGCGACTGCGTTCTTTCCCACACTGAACACCCATCTTCTGTATTCTCCAGCGGCAGACAGGCAGGCACAGGCTCTCTATTCACACGTTCCTCAGCTCCGGTTCCCTTACATCAGGCTCAGAACCTCACCCTTGCACAGCGAGGATTCTTTGCCACCGAGCCAGATGCCCAGCCCTGGAATGTTAGCCCTGGAATTTGATACTCTCCAGAGAGCTGAGAGTTTCTCAGCTTAGCCCCTTCATCCGAGGAGGGAAATACTGTTATGGACTGAACTAACTCCACACCTTCCCCCCTGCAATTCATATCCTTCCCACATTTAAATGCTTCCCTCAGGTTTTTTTTTTCCATATCAATGAGAAAAGTAATGGAGACAATGGCCCTCATAGATGAATGCAGATGACCGTTTCCACTTGGTTCCAGAACCCCCGCCCCCCTTCCACCAACTGAGAAGCGTCAGGTGGTTTAAACCTAGGTGCACTCTTCCGGATGCTTACTCCACTCAGTTTTGCAGATTTACCCGGCGGTCTGCGACCCCAAGAAAACAGCGAACTGTACAATGCTCTTCGACCTCCTACACTTCTAAGCATCATGTGGTGTCAGCCCGTCTGATTTCAGAGCACCTGCTCCGTGTACCTCCCAGCATCCTCCGCCAAGCCCATGTGAGAAATCTCTCTGAAATGCTTTCTATACAGTCACAAAATTCTGTTTAGGCTTGTTTCGGTGGACCCAGACTTTCAAGGGGAGTTTGCCCTCTCAGAACTAACGTTGAGCAGAGGAATGCTGCCTGGCGAGTAATGAGTAAAAGATACCGCTGACTTCCGTTTCTGAGCGGTGTTTCACACAGGTGCCCCGAGCCTGTGCCCACCAAGTTCATTAACTTGCTAGTTAGGGTTCCGGTTTCATTCCCGTGGCTGTGATAAAATACCCCGACAAAGCAGCTTGAAAAGGAAAAGTGTTTATTTAGTTTACGATTCCAGATTATCCTCCATCAGTACAGGGAGATCAAGGCAGGGATTTGAAAGAACTAGTCACATCCATTTTGGGAGGAGAGAGAGTATGGATGCTTGCCTTCCCATTGCTCGAATTAAGGCTTATGTTCTCCACTATCCTAACAATTCAGGGCCCACACCTGGAAGATGGTGCTGCCCACTTGCAGGCTGGGTCTCCCTGCATCAATTAGCAGAGTCTCCGCCAGACACACCCACAGGCCAACCTGATCTAGACAGTCCCTCATTGAGACTATATCCCGGTGATTCTAGATTGTTGACAAGACCATCACAGTTATCGTCAGGCCAACCTGATCTAGACAGTCCCTCATTGAGACTATATCCCGGTGATTCTAGATTGTTGACAAGATCATCACAGTTATCGTCTTCCCTGCCCTCTTTTCTTACCTTTTCCAGCCCTTTTTTTTTCTGATTTTAGAGATTCATTCCTGACATTACTGTTTGCACTCAGACTTTATCTCATGGCTTGTTTCTCTGACAGCCCACAGTAAGACACATTGTGTTTTGACCATGGTAACTTTGCTTGAGGTTAGGCAGTATCTATTTCTAGGTTTCAGTTGAGACTGGATAGATGGATTGATGCCTATTCTTCTTACCTTTCATTTAATGAAAAGATTGTGTGTGTATGTGATACAAACCTAGGATAGATCCTTCACTTTTGAAACGTTTACACTTTGAGAAGTTTATATCCTACAGAAACCCATCATCACAGACATCACCACAAAGATCTTTAAACTTCTTTATAGTTCTTCATATGTTAGGAGGAAGGGCATGGGCACTAGACAGTTTCCTGTGCAGAGAGACTGTGGGTAATTTGACATTGCCTTCCCTACTTCAGGTCTAATATTGCACAGATAAAGCTTCTGTACCCTCTATTCTTGTGCTATTTTTGAATTCCAGCTTGGGTCTCTGAGGCAGTGCCTTCACAGTTACCACACTGGTTGGAATGCATTTCTGCTTTGTTTTGTTCTGAGAAGAAGGTTTACTTCTATGAGAGCAGACCCAGAAAGTGCACAAAGCACTTCTCATGCGTGAAGGGAAGTCTGTGCTTAAGAGTAGAGAGTTCAAGTCTTGACCCTGCTGCTCTCTGGCTTTGTGATCTTGAATTGTTTGTCAGAATATCTGGCTGTGGATTTATCTTATAAATGGGTTTTCATATCTGCTGGTGGAAGCTGTTAGGTCCAGATAAGACAATGCATACAGAGTTCTCTGCAGAGTTTCTGGGATATGAATTAAAGCTTAAGATTATTAGTAATTATTAGTAATGGATAGTAATGATGCAAAGGCATTTGGACTCTCTGTGTGGTCCCAGAAAACCTGGGTATTGAAGTGAATGGGGAGATAGCTGAGAACAAAATCCTTAATTTAAAATTTTTATTCATTCTTTAAAAATTTTATACACACGTACAATGTGTCTCCTAGTCACCTTTTCATTCTCCCACTTTTTTCCCAATGCAGGACCTTTTGTCACATCTCCTCCCCACATTCATCACCTTCCCACTTCATGTCCTCCTTATTAATTAATTGATTAACCCCATTGAATCCAATTAACACTACCCATATGTTCAAAGGAATTCTTATTATGCAGACCCAAGAAAAATTTGCTGGTCACTCTTTCAATGAAGACTGAGCTGGGACATTGGAAGAATTTGAGAAAAAACCCAAGGGCAGAGGACCCTTAAGTCTTTAAGGTGGTGGCTTTCCTGGGTCTACCACCTTATTCCAGAAAAGGCAGGAAATACCAAGTAATACAGACATCGATTGAGGCTAAAGAGAAGGATGCAGCATTGGTCCTGTAGGCATTTCTGTCCTTGAATGCAGCAGCAGCAACCAGTGGACATCAGACCTACTCAGGGTTGTGACCTGAAGTCCAGGGGTTTGGAGGTTTGGACCCCAGTTCTCTGGGAACAGGGCTCGGGCTTATGCTCGCCTGTATATTATATTCTATATCCTGTCCATCATGTGTCTATTTGTCTTATCTTTCCAACTAAGACCTCTGTGTTTGTGTTTGTTTCTATTTCAGAAACAGCAGTGGACAGGATTTTTCTATGACAGTCAGGTGGCGAGGAGAATTTGCTTTCATCACATTTATGTATTTTCTCTTTCTCATTTCTATAATTTTAGCTTTAAAAATGTGAAGAAAGGAAGCATCGACTTGAACTCCAACTCACTAGTCTTTCTTTTCATTGTGAGCCTATCTTGAAATTACAATTTGGATGGCATTTGTTACACGATTTAAAATAATTTAGGATTATTTCAGCTGAAAATGTGAAATCAATGCCTTTTTGATGAATAGAAGCATTTCATCTGAATAATAAATAAGCTGTTCTTTGTTTTCATAAATAGCTGGAGAAAAATCACAGACTGTCGTTATCTCTTGTCATTAAACTCATCCTGGAGATGTGCTGGGCCTCTTTAGAAATACTTACAAAAAATAAGTTCATAAATGCAGATTATCCAAAGAGAAAAATGAAGTATAAATATAGAGAGTATGAATAATTTATCTGTTATATAGAACAGCAATGAAACTCACGGGATGTGAAGAAGGGAACAGATCTAATTATTAGATAGAAGATACTTCAATAAAGCCCTTAACCCTTACATTTATCTCAGGATAATTTTCTAGCTATCACATGGAGGGTTCATCTTCTCCTACTGTCATGTGGGTAGTTTATATTAAGTATGAGTGATGTGTGCTTCCTGGTTGTTACCTTGGGAAGGTGAGCAAGAACACCCCAAGGAAATCAATACTATAGCTTGAGCCATTGTAAAAATATATCTGATTTAAATGTTACAGCCACCGTATTAAGTGGGCTCATTAATAAAAGGTATATTTTACTCAAGTAGAGCTCTTCTCACCAAAGCTGGGTTCTGCCTGATTTTAATTTCCCATCTCTCCTGGAGAGAGGGGGCACATGGATTGTCTCAGGGGATTACTTCCATTTCAGCTGCTTCTTTCCGGGTCATTAATTCTAGCAGAGCCTTCTTAACTTGCCATCTTTAAGTAGAGGCCTTCTGCTGAGACATAAGGCAACAGAATTCAGAAAGACTGTTATAGAATTAGTGTCTTCACAATGTAGGAGGTATGAAAAACACAAGAAAGAAACAACACTCAACTTTTGCTCCAGGTGTGGACAGGGTCACACCAATAGAGTATTTTTCTTTGTAGTCGATTTTGGGATGTAAGTGTTCATTTTTTCTGTACTTATATGTGGCTTATACCATGATCATATTATTAGATACTATTTTAATTTTTTCTTTTTGAATAGTTGCCGATTTACAGATAGTAAACAGAAGTCTCATGCATCCTCCATCCTATTTATCCCCAAGGTAACATCTTGCATAGCTGTAGTATAAAGCCAAGGTCAGGAAATTAATACTGGTACAGTGAATTTACACACAGAAGCTTAGACAGAGATTTGTGAATCTCATGCACAACTATCCCATTGCCATAAAGACTTCATGCAAGCTAACCCTTCACTTGGTTCCAGCTCCTTCTTCCCCTGCTGTGGGAAGCAGGGTGCTTTTACATATTTGTTTCGTTTTGTTTGTTTTTCTGTGCCTACAATGTTGCCATTTGAGAATGCTCCATAATTGCAATCATATTGTACTTCAGGGATTGGCATTTTCGCTCCTGGGAGTCATCCAAGCTGCCGCATGAATCCATAACTCAGCCCTTTTCATGGCTGAGCAGCATTTCACTGAATGCGCAGTGTGCTTGCTGTCTGTGCACTGGAGGGCATATGAGTGAGTCTGAATTCTTTGCTATCACACATAAAGATGGCATGGACATTATATGCAGATTCAGAGGATTGGTCCACAATCATTGTGGTGTGGCGTATGGCGATAGGCAGGCAGGCATGGGGCAGGAGCAATAGCCGAGACAGAGAGAGGGAGCTAACTGGGAAGGTGTGAGGTTTTGGAACCTCAAAGCCCACCTCCAGTGTCACACCTCCCCCAACAATGCCACACCCCTAATCCTTCCTGAACAGTGCCACCGACTGAAGACCAACCAGTGAAACATAGGAGCTTCTGGGGGCATTCTCACTCAAACTACCACTGGCTCATACAGTGAGTAAATTAGTTTTTAACTGATAATCTGAAATGCTCAGTATTCCACCAGAATTGCCACACTGGTTTGCTTGCTGTCAGGAAGTATAAGAGCTTTACTCTGCACCAGTCTAACCATCTGTTGTTGTAGTTTTGTAAAATGTAGCTTTTGGTGTGTATGGATGTGGGAGGGGCACGTGAGCCTGTGTGCATGCACAGGCCAGAGGAGGAAGGCGGGTGTCCTGCTCTATCACATGGTACCGTATTTCCTAGAGATGTGGTCATTCAGTGAACTGGGAGCGAGACTGGTGACTAGGAAACACCAGTGGCCTGCACAATGGAGGGTTATAGGCACACTTGCAACTACACCTTGATGTTTTTGAGGATTCTGGGGATTTGAACTCAGGGCTTAATACCTGTACAACAAACACTCTTACTTGCTGCACCATCTCCCAGCCCACCACGCTTTCATTCTAACTGCTCTGACGGAGATGTATTTATTAACACCTCACTGTGGTCTCATAAGTATTTCTTTAAGACATGACTTTTATTTTTATTTTTTTTTATTTTTGGTACCTGGAGGGACAGCCGTGGGTGCTGGGAACCAAACTCTTATATTTTTGGTTGTGAGCCTAGCCTTTAACGGCTGAGCCATCCCTCCAGGCCAAGACATGACTTTTATATTGGCTGTATTTCACTGGCCTTTACTGGAGACCTACACAGATGAATTTCCTTCTGCATCACCATAAGCAATAACTAACTCAGCAAACGATCTGCCATCAAGGATTCTATCGCCACTGTGCTCACTTATTGAGCTATTAACTGGTTGTGGAGAACAGCCTACATATAGTCTCCTTCAGTTAAAGGGAATCATCTGTATTTTGCTTCTACAGAGGAAGGGAGGGTGGGAAGGAGGGAGGGAGGAAGGGAGAAAGCAAGAGAAAGCAAGAGAGAGAAATTATTTTAAGCCCAGGTATTGCATCCTCATCCACGCTCTTCACTGCTGCATACAATGTATTCTTGTCGTAATTCCTCAGATGTGGGTGAGGCATCATTCATCAGACTGAGGATGTGAGCGAGGCACCTGCCTTTGCCCTTCAAGACGCTACCGCATCTCATCATCTGCACCACCGTTCTCTGGGGAGGGCTTCGGAGAGGAGTGCTTGGGGATGCTGAGCCAGGTGGCTTTCTCTCGGTGATTAATGTAGCGGTGTGTAAAGGGTTTCTGTATGAGAACAAAGTGCTGCTCCGCGTACAGAAGACAATTGAAGAAGAGCATCCAGTGTATTTATTAAGCAAGAGCAGATAGATGGATACCCTTGCAAAGCTCCCTTCCTAGGAGGAACAAGTTGAACAAACCCAATGGCATGGCAGTCAATTTGAAAAAAGGATACTGGAGCTGAAGAAAATGCTATGGCCACTAAATTGCAGGGGTTGCTAAAGAAAGGCAAATAATTAGAACATAAATCTGTCTGTGACGGCACATGGTCCTGAGAGATGGGCTCACTGGCTTGGGGCTGAAGTCAGCAGCTGGGCAAACAGAAGAGGGCCCCTCTCGTGCTACTACAGATCATCCTCCTGATATATGGGGCCCGAGTGTGACCTCATAAGGCTGCTGGAGACCCGATGATGTCATAAATCCCAGGGAGCCAGTCTTTCTAATTGGCTGGTTAGTTAGTAAGTGCATTTTATTGGAGATGAGCTGTGTTTTCAGAAGTCAATTGCTAATTAGTGAAACAGACAAGAGAAGTATTATACAATGCTGCCCAACTGTAGGACAAGGTATGGAAAAATAAGTAAATGTTACTGGATAGGGAAACCAACTGAAAGGCAGGCAGGAGCTGAATAAACAGCAAGGTGGCTATAGAAAACGTGTTTAGCTCAGAAGTAGGGGTATGGAAGGTCTTTTCATGTCAGTGGGGACTGTGAGCCAGTCTGAACATCTTCATCTTCTCCACGTCCACTCTCCTTCCCCTCTCTTTCCTCATGTCTTCTCTCCTTCCCCTTGCCGTATTCATGTCTAATCTCTCTTCCCTCACCTTCTCCATGTCTACTCTCCCTTGCCTCACTTTCTCCGTGTCCTAGAAAGAAGTCCCACCTTCTTCATGCCCAGTCTAGATGCCTCCAACTTCGCCCTGCCCTCCCTCTCTCCCCTCACATTTTCTGTGTTCAGTCCAGTTGCCCCACCTTGTTGATGTCCAGTCTAGCCACCTGCAGCTTCATGTTAAAACTCCCTTAAACAGAACCAAGTGACCTGAGGGGCCATGATGGATGGTGGGCTGAGGTCACTCACTGTTTTTTAAATGGACATAATTCGCTTTTTAATATTACAGGGGCAATTTATTAGGCTGACTTACACAATGTGGACTGGGTAACCCAACAATGGCTAGCAGTAAGCTGGAGAGATTGAGAGCCCAGTAGCTGCTCAATTTACAGGCTGGAGGCCCCAGCAGTCCCAGTCTGGCACTGAAGGCTTGGAGGGTTCCTGGAGGGATGCTGGCAGGTCAAAGATGCTAGGTGCTGATGCCAGAGAAGGGTGGTGGCTATGGTAGCATGTACTCACTCACTAGGACGAAGTGAAAGCAGATCCCTGGACCACCGCTGGACCATATTTCCCACTCTGGGTCTGTGTGGGGTCTCCTGCCTTTAGTTGATTCTTCTTGGAGCAACTTTCAAAGATCCACCCAGAAGCCTGCCTCCTAGTTGTCTCCAGATCCTGTTGTCGTGGCAACCAAGATCAACCATCACAAGTTCCTATGCCTAAAGATAAATCCTGTTAATGTCTTAAGTCAGACATGCAGAGCTGCAGTCTGAAGACAGAGCGGTGTGAGGCTCTGGAGACACAGCAAGGGTCCTATGGTGGTTCACTGCTTTATCTTGTATCTCTCACACAAGCTGGTTTCTCCCCATCCTCAGTTCATTCTACCTTTTCACAGCTTTCCAAAATTCTGATTGGGTAAAGATCGAGGGGGGACACTAATAAGGATTGCATTAGTGGTGTAAGCCATGACCCTCACCATTACAATCAATGTTTGGTTGGTATTTAACTGCCACTTCTATTACCCTCCCATACACACTTTTTTTTTTTAACTTTAGATTTCTCCTTGTCCTTAGCTACTACTCTTGATGGTTCAAATGGTTTTCTGGGTGCTGTGATTTGGACATTGGAACTGGGAGGTTCGACCCCATGGTTGAAAATTGGCATAATTTTTAGAGTAGTTTTAAGTTTATAGAAAGCTGAACATATATAGATTTGTAGATCACCCCTTTTCCTTCATTAAATCTTGCAGTGTTGTAGTGCACCTGATAGAATTGATGACCGAATATTGATACATGACATCCTGGGTAGAGTTTTGTTAACTTGACACACGCTGGAGTCATTTGAGAAGAAGGAACCTCAACTGACTAAGTGTTCCCATCAGGTTGGCCTATGGAATGTCTTTGGGCGCATTTTCCTGATCAATAAGTGATGGGGTCGGGCTCAGCTCACTGTGGGTGGTACCACTCCATACAGGTGGTCCTGAGTTAAGCAATCCATGGGGATCAAGTCAGTAAGTGGCCCTCCTCCATGGACTCTGCTTCCGTCTCTGCCTCCAGACTCTTGCTTTGAGTTCCTGCACTGACTTTTCTTGAAGATGAGCTGTGATCTTCAAGGTGAAATAAACCCTTTCCTCCCCACATTGCTGTGGTCATGGTGTTTTATCAGAGGAATACAAATTCTTAGTAAGACACATGGCTAATAACTTAAATCCAAAGTTTTCCTTAGGAGGTAACTTTCTGTGAATACTTTGAAAGCTTCGTCCAGCCCTGCAGGTTTGGCAAATGTGTGACATACTGCATTCACCAGACTATCTCACGAACACGTGCCTGCTCTGTTTCCATAAAGCTCATGTTATTTGCTCCTCTCTTTCCTTCCCCAAGGTTTCTGCCATCCACTTACCTTTTTCTGTCTCTTTCTCTTTCTTCTTTTAAAAAATTATTTATTTTTTTAAGACTCATAACCCAAGCTGGCTTTGAACTCAGTATGTATCTCAGGATGACCTTGAACTTTCTGAATCTTCTGCCTCTACCTGCAGATAGTTTTGCATTTTCCAGAATGCCATATACTTGGCATCATACAGTGTGTGGCCTTTCTGAATTGGCTTCTTATGTTCAGCCAAACATATGTAAGTGTCTTCCATGTTTTTCTGTAGTGTGGTAGTACAATTTTATCTTTAGTTATTAGAAATGCGTGTGCTACTTTTCTCATTGTCATGATCCAGTACCTTACTGAAGGGTTTATTCATTTTGCTAGAGTCTCAGAGGAATTTTGTTCATCATGGTGGAGGAGGCCTGGACTATGTAGCCTTTACCATCATAAACAGGAAAGAGAAACCAAGACAGGGAGGAGTCAGAGACAGATAATCCCAGAGTCCCACCCTCAGGCCGTACCTCCTCCAGGTAGGCACCATCATCTAACGTTTCCAGAGCATCCCCAGATGGAGAACCAGGCATTTAATACAATAGCACTGGGGGCATTTCACATGTAAGCCACAGCAGGATGCATTCCTATGGTGAGTTCTGGGAAGGCCCAGACACAAGAACTACCTTGTTTGCATGGAAGAGGAGGCAGTGAATGGTGGCAAAGGACAGCGGGAGTTTCCCACAGCTCCTGGAAAAAACTTGCATCCCTGCAGAAATGAGCACATCAAGGGGGAGTGTGAGGAAGGATGGAAGACAAAGGGACGATTTATTTTGGCTACGGTGCTCTCGACGGACTACCTGAAATGAGTGTTATTTAAAAATTTTCCGTTTTTAAATTAAATTTTAAAATTTACTTTACATACCAACCACAGTTTCTCCTCCCTCCTCTTTTTCTCTTCCCTCCCCCAGACTTCTTTCTACCCCCCTCTCAGAAAGGGGCAGGCCTCCCATGGGAATCCGCAAAGCATGGCATATCAAGTTGAGGTAGGACCAAGCTCCTCCCCAACTGCATCAAGACTGAACAAGGCATTTCATCACAGGAAATAGGTTCCGAAGAGCCAGCTCATGTGCCAGGGACAGATCCTGATCCCACTGCTTGGGATCCCACAAACAGACCAAGCTGCACAGTTACTGCCCACATACAGAGGAGCTAGGTGGTCCCACGCAGGCTCCCTAGCTGTCAGTTGAGAGTTATAAGCTCCCACTAGCTTGGGTCAGCTGTCTCTGTGGGTTTCCCTGTCATGATCCTGACCCCCTCCTTCCTCTCTTCAACGGAACTCCCAGAGCTTGGCCCAGTGCTTGTCTGTGGATCTCTGCATCTGCTTCCATCCGTTATTGGAAGAAGGTTCTATGATGGCCGCTAGAGTAGTTACCAATCTGGTTACAGGAGAAGACCAGTTCAGGCCCCCTCTCCACTACTGCTAGGAGTCCTAGCTGGGGTCATCCTTGTGGATTCCTAGGAGTTTTCCTGGTACTAGGTTTCTTCCTAGCCCCATAATGGTCCTCCCTATCATGATATCTCTTTTGTTGCTCTCCTTCTTCATCCCTTCCCCAACTCAACCATCCTGATCCTTCAGAAAGAAATTGGAGAAACAATACCCTTTACAATAGTCACAAATAATAGAAAATATCTTGGGGTAGTTAACTCTAACCAAACAAGTGAAAGACTTATATGACAAGAACTTTAAGTCTTTGAAGAAAATTTTCTTTTGCCATATAGAAGTTTATTCCCATTCCTGTACTTGGAACAAAATTAATTCCCATAGCTTAATATCCCCAGTTTAGCCACACAGTGAGGATGGTGGCCTTTCACAGTGTGAAGAAATCATCATGGCAACAGCATAACTCATTTATTGTACAGATAATAAAAAGGCTTTTCCAGAATAGAAGTGGGGACTGAAAGTAGCTCTCTTCCAATGCTCTTGCTCTCACCATCTTTCTAAAGACACAGGAAACACGAGCAATAAAATTGCTAAGCAGTTGGTTGTAAATGATTCTAAGAGAGGATGATAGATGAGTTTGTGTTCTCCCCAAATCAGAGCTGGTCCATATGGTGTGTGTATTGTATACACAATGGTCTGAAGGAACCCTGACTCAGATCAGAGCTGGGCCATATGGTAGGAGCATTGCTTACACAGTGGTCTGAAGGAAGCCTTATAAAGTCAGAGGAACAGTTAATGTGGGGGAGGAACAGAAAAAGGAGCAGGGGGTTGGCTGAGGGTCTGATCCTATTAAAGGAGGTTGCCTGTCTTTGGAGGTAAAAGAAAATGAGAGTGGACAACTTGGACATTCTGTACAGCCTGAGGGACCCCTAGAAATTATATCAGTTCAAGGAGAGGTGCTGAATTCCTGCTGCCACTCTCTAAGGAAAATCATAATTTGAGGTTAACACTCACAGATTGTCCCAATTTGGTTCTTATTTCTCTGGTATTACGTGTTGACCTTCCAGACTCTTCTATGGCCTTTGACATTTTACTGTGAGTGTTGTAGAGAAGTATGCCTGTGTGTGCTGGGGTGGGCCAGTGGACAGCTTGTGCTGGGGTGGCCTGCAGGACAGCTCTTCCAGGAGGGTATGTGTGACTCCATGAAAACAATGGCAAGGAGCTCAAATCTTTCATTTTTGTTCCATTACTTTTCTTCTCTTTTTATTTGTATTCAGCACTGGTTTTTAAATTTTTCTCTTGAAAACTTACCCTTTGGTAATTGTTTAGATTGCTCTACCAAAACATTGTGTTTTTATAGTAAAATAATTGAGGCTGAACATTTTATAAGTAAAGACATTTATTTGCCTCCTCACTTTAAAAATATTTATTTTTATTTTATGTATATGAATATTCTTGCCTGTGTATATATGTGTACAACATGTGTGCAGTGCCTGTAGAGGCCAGAAGAGGGCATCAGATCCCCTGGAACTAGAGTTACAGATAGTTGTTAGCTGCCATGTAGGTGCTGGGGACAGAATCCAGTGCTCTTAACCACTGAATCATGCATTCAGACTTTTCTTCTTCTTCTTCTTCTTCTTCTTCTTCTTCTTCTTCTTCTTCTTCTTCTTCTTCTTCTTCTTCTTCTTCTTCTTCTCCTTC
>NC_022010.1:95296704-95301111 GCF_000317375.1 Microtus ochrogaster
ATCTCACCCCGTGCTTGCAAAGATGAACCCATGCCTTTGAGGACCAACCCATGTTGAGAAATAAGCATCAAATATAAATCTGTTCCTGGTTCTTGGAATATGGCCCCATGCCCCTAATTCCCACCTCAACACAGCCACACTATGGAGCAAGCTTCTAGTAGATGAACTTCCGAAGAGCCAACCACATCCAAACTGTAGCAGTTGCTTCGTGTCTTTCACCCCCTCTCTTGCAGGCAGGGGATTCTGTCACCCCTGGGGAAGACAGTTGGTGTGTTTTGATGATAAACACAAGGAATATGGTCCTGGATCTTTCTGCTCAGTAGCCAAATGAACACAAATGTGAGGATGGACCAATGGAATATAACCAAAAGCCAACACTTCACAATATCACTCCTATGTGCATATATGGCAGTGTTGACCTTGACCGACAACTTTATGGGATTTAGAATCACCATGGTTACAAACTTTTGGACATGTCTGTAAGGGAGTGTCCAGCTTAGGTTAATTGAGATGAGAAGACCTGCCTGTGGATGGTACTATCCCAAAGACTGGTGAGCTGGTTGGATTTTGTGAGGTTGGCACAAACTAACATCATCTGGGAAAAGGGAGCCTCAGTGGAGGAACTGCCTCCACACTTGCTTGTAGGCAAGTGTGTGGGGGCATTTTCTTGATTAATGATCCACATAGGAGGTTCCAGGTCACTGTGGGCAGTGCTACTCCTGGGCAGGTGGTTCTGGGCTGTATAAGAAAGCAAAGTGAGCAAGCTATAGAGAGCCATCCCATCAAGCTATAGAGAGCCATCCCATCAAGCTATAGAGAGCCATCCCATCAAGCTATAGAGAGCCATCCCATCAAGCTATAGAGAGCCATCCCATCAAGCTATAGAAAGCCATCCCATCAAGCTATAGAGAGCCATCCCATGAAGAGTGCTCCTCCACAGTCTCTATTCAGCTCCTGGCTCCAGGTTCTTGCTTGAGTTTCTGCCCTGAGTTCCCTCAAGGTCAACTGTGACGTGACCTGCAAGTGTAAACTGAACAAGCCATTGTCTCCCCCAAGTTGCTCTTGGTCATGGCTGGTGTTTATCACAGCAGCAGAAAGAGAACTAGCACATCTGGGGAGAAGGTAAGGCCAGCCCCGCCACCCACCCATCTCTCTGTGCTTCCCGACTGTGGGACCAGTCACCGCAAGGTCTTGTTCTTGCTGCCATACTTCCCCATCATGATGGACTGTATCCTTCAACCGTGAACCAGAACAATCCTGTGCTATTAGGGCTTCTGTTCCAGTAATGAGTAAAGTAACTAGTGCACGTGTTTTTCTTAATTTCTGAGGAAATCTAGCACCTCTGAGAAACTTAGTATTTTTGAATATATGACTGATTACAGTGCTGTCCAGAGGGGAAGTTTAGGGCTTCTCTGTTGATTGCAGTTGCTTCTATGCTGAAGCCTTTTAAGTTAAACCCAGTAAAATGGTATCTTTTCTTGACTTTCAACTTCATCTTATAAATACATTTATCTGCATGTTATCAGTGCTAGACTCTCAGTCTTCAGATAGGGAAGTAACATTAAAGATATCAGTCTCCTACACAGGGGGTAATTAAAATATGGATTGCTGGGCACCCCTCCTTGGCAGGGGTCTTGATTTAGCAAATTAGGATGGGCATAAAGATATCTATCTATCTATCTATCTATCTATCTATCTATCTATCTATCTATCTATCTATCTATATTTATCAAGTTCCCAGTTGATGCTTATGCTGCTAGGGTCAGAATCACTAATTTCATGAAGTACCATATATGAATGTGCACCATAAGATTATTATGCTTAAGTCTCTATGTCCATATGGCACAAACACCCAGTGCTGATCCACCCAAAGCATGAACATATGTGAGATAATACACACCAAGATTGGAAAGACAGTTTAGCTGGGAATGACACAATGATCATACACATGGCCTAAGTTAGCCTCAGTGTAGCAGTTTCAAATTATTTAATTCTTTTCAGTGAAAACCGGATAAAGCATACATAATTAAGCAGAATTTAACATTTGTACTCCTAGCAAAGGTTTCATATACGGATATTCACAGAACAATAAGAAAATAAATCTACATTAACCCTTAGGTTTAGTCTTCTGGGCAGAGACATATGAGGGGAACAGGGCAGTCCGGATCAAGGACCCTGAGAAGGATATTCCCCATTGTCCCCCACCATTGCAGTTTGAAATAAGGTCTCCTACTTAAACTGGAAACTCATGGATTCAGCTAGAGTGGCCGGCCAGGGTGCATCTCCCCACCCCCACTAACACTGGAGCTACGCACATGGCCACACTCAACTCTTTATCTGCTCATGCGGACCTGAACGCAGAAGCTGAGAACTGAGAGTATGAAACTGAAAAACTGAGAAACTGAGTCACTGAGTTTGTATTGAGTCCTGTGGAAAGGAGGCTAAACAAGAAACGCTTTCAACCCTGAGGGTCTATGATGTTTGTCACAGGTCAAGGTCTAACACCAGGGGCTGGTGTTATATATGCAATAGACATATGAGGGGAACAGGGCAGTCCTGATCAAGGACCCTGAGAAGGACATTCCCGTGGGTATCTGTGTGGTGGCCTGGGGTGAGTCTGTGTCTCCTGGACTAGGAGCAGGATCAGTGAGTGCTCAATTGCAAAAGCAGGGATGATGGAAGAGCTAGACAGGGCGGCAAGGAGCTCCTCAGAGCAGTCTGAAGCTCTGGCCCACATGGCTTCCTGCATTTATGAACCAACTAATTAATTGATTTTTTTTTTTTGATTTTTGAGACAGGGTACAGAATTCACACCATGGTTTAGGCAGCAATCTTTCTGACCCAGAATCCCCAGCGCTGTCTGCAGATGTGGACTGCATGTTCATCCCGGCTTTCTTCTTCTCTCTGAGAGCTTCTGCTAAGCTCCGGAGGGCCTTCCAGCTGGGTTAGCCAAGCCCACCCAAGCTGTCGGGATGATCTTCTTTAATTAAAACCAACCGAACAAGGACTTAAGCTGAATCTGCCAAATCCGTCCACAACAACACTCAGATTAGTGTCTGATTGAAAAAACTGGGGAACTCCAGCTCAGCCAGACTGACACAGGCAAGCCCCACCACAGGGTCTGGCTCTGTAGTGGTTTGGAGTTTGGTAAGAAGCATGGATCTGCCCCAGTTTTACGCTTAAGTCTACTGTGTACTCAAGAATTGTCTTTTAATGGGATTGGGGAGAAAAGAGAGGTAGAAGTCTTTAGTGATGGTTCCTAAAAGTGTGGAAAGCTGCCTGTGAGCAGTGTTGTGAGAAACCTGGGGTGCTAGCTCACCTTTGGAGAGAAGGTAGCTGCTTCTGGCAGCGGGGAATGGGAGCCCTTGGTTTGTGCTAGTAAATGTGTCCCTGAGCAGGAAGGGAAGACACTGAAGACTAAAGCCGCCTTGGTTGGCAGGTCGGGGGTGTAGTCTTCCCTGGAAAGAGCCTGCCTTTGGACAGTCTGAGCGTGTGATGGAAGATGGACAGGTGGGCAGTTGTCTAGTTAGCATACCTTGAAAATGGCAGTGGGTCTGACAGAAGTTCTCTGGGTTAGTGAGGAAAGATCCGGCCTTCATGTAAAATTCCAGGACCGCCAGGGATTCCATCAGGCAGCAGCAACAGATATACTAATAAGAACTGGAGGCAGCTTCCTGTCCTCTGCAGGGTCAGAAGTGGGTGTGGTTGGGTTCCCTCCCCTTACAGCTTGATGTGAGTGGACTGATTTACAGACAGGAGAACACTCTGTTTATGTACATGCTCACTTTTCAGAAGGGAATTGTCTGAGAAAGGAATCTGCATGACACCCTCGGTAACCCAGCAGGGGTGGAGCAAGGGAAGCACAAGGCTTTATCTTGTCTTTTATCTGGTCTCTTACCATAGTGCCTCCTCAACTCGCCTGGCTGTACTCTGGGTCCCTGACGTCCACAAGTGTTACTTCTCAAGTTTTGGCCATTGATCATTCCTTCCCAGGTTTCTCTCCAGGAGCCCAATGCTCTGATGAATACTCTCAGTTCTCAGCTTCTGCCTTTAGGTCCTCAGTAAGCAGATAAAGAGTTGAGTGTGGCCATGTGCGTAGCTCCAGTGTTAGTGGGGGTGGGGAGATGCACCCTGGCTGGCCACTCTAGTTGAATCCATGAGTTTCTGGTTTAAGTAGGAGACCTTATTTCAAACTGCAATGGTGGGGGGACAATGGGGAATGACATCCGACGTCCACCTCGGACCTCCACTTGTACAAGTGGATATACCCACACTGACACATCCATATACTAAACATATATACACATATACATACCATGTACACACCATGTACACACACACACACACAGGAGCGGGCCCAGACACATAGAACAAGCTATCTAAATAAATAAATAAAAGAATATTTCT
>NC_022010.1:95301211-95316568 GCF_000317375.1 Microtus ochrogaster
GCTCTGATGAATACTCTCAGTTCTCAGCTTCTGCGGTCAAGTCCTCAGTAAGCAGATAAAGAGTTGAGTGTGGCCATGTGCGTAGCTCCAGTGTTAGTGGGGGTGGGGAGATGCACCCTGGCTGGCCACTCTAGCTGAATCCATGAGTTTCCGGTTTAAGTAGGAGACCTTATTTCAAACTGCAATGGTGGGGGACAATGGGGAATGACATCCGACGTCCACCTCGGACCTCCACTTGTACAAGTGGATATACCCACACTGACACGTCCATATACTACACATATATACACATATACATACCATGTATACACACACACACACACACACACACACACACACACACACACACACGAGCGGGCCCAGACACATAGAACAAGCTATCTAAATAAATAAATAAAAGAATATTTCTCTTCACTTCCAGATGAAGAAAAAGCCATTCTTGGTTGCTTGTGATGGAGCTTCATGGCTGTTCTAGAACAGTCACTCTGTGTGTGTGTGTTTTCGTTCCCATTACATTTATAACTAGGAGCTAGCTTAAAGGTTTGTTTTTGACATTTGAAGAATGATGCTAATGCCCAGGCTCATGACATTTATGTGAGTTTCCCTGGACCACGCGGTCCTGAGAGATGTGATCTATATGCCTTAGAAGTATGAGGGCTATGAGGAAATGAATCGCTCCTAGTCGTGGGGTGCGTGGCTGCTGACTGCAGCACCTGGGGACCTTTCTGAAATACTGGGAGTCATAGAAACACACAGCACCCATCCTTCTCTCTACAGACTTGCTCTGTGGCCACCACACAAAAGGAAAATAGGGTGCAGCTGCTCTAATATGAGGCTCTCTTTTGCCAGTCTTTGAATTGGCCAAGTGCTGCATACTCATCTGAGGTCGAGGTCAGGGGAATTCTGCTCATCTGTGTCCTCGTCAGTGAGTCACTGAGTTTGTATTGAGTCCTGTGAAAAGGAGGCTAAATGAGAAACGCTTTCAACCCCGAGGGTCTATGATGTTTGTCACAGGTCAAGGTCTAACACCAGGGGCTGGAGAAATGGCTCAGCTGGTAAAGAGCTTGCTGCATTAGCACAGACCCCTGAGTTCTATCCCTCCTACTCACAGAGAGGCCGAGTGTGGTGTTACATGTCTTAACGCTAGGACTGGAGATGGGGACTTCTGGGGCTCATGGACCAGCTAGCCTAGTCAAATCAGTGAGCTCCAGTTTTACTGAGAGACCACATTAAAACAGAAAAACCAAAAACCATGCGTGGGGCTGGAGTGATGGCTCAGTGGTTAAGAGCACTTATGTTCTTTAGTAGGTGACAACTACTAAACACCAGTCAGTTCCCAGCACCCGCATGGTGGCTAACTCAAAGCTGTCTGTAACTTCAGTTTTAGGGATCCAAATACCTTGTGCTGGCTTCTTTTGGCAGCAGACTTCTGCATGGTACCCAGATAAACATGCAGGCAAAAAATTCAAACACGTGAAATTAAAAATCAGGAAGTTGGCTGCAATGAGGAAAACATCTGCTTCCACACATGTGGGCACATATATGAATATGTATCATGCAAAATATGTAACATCTGTGGGAAATAAGACTTAGGTTGGACGGTTTGTCTTTTTTGGAAAGTATTGAGTCAACTATTATTCTTTGTAGCCCAGAAAGACTGATTTATGTGTAAGGAGTGAACCGGTCAGCTACTCTGGACAGTGATGGTTACTATCTTGAACTGTGTTACAATCACCCCAGACAGAACCATGGCTTTTTCTTTCTGGGATATTTGAATCATTTCAACAGGGCTTGTAATTCCATTTCAAATCGTGACTAACAATAAAACAGAGTTCAGGGAATGAAGGATTATCCTAAGAGCAGAGAAAAGAATCTGCAGCAAATCCTCAAGTGGATGAGGTACCCAGTGCAGGAGTGTGTATCTCAGCAGCGTGTATGAAACCCATCTCTGCGAAACGGCTCTGATCCTGCACTTGAGAGAATAAGGAGAGAGAGGCCAGAGCTTTTGAAAGCTGAGCCCACCAGCTGACTTGGCCCCAGCCCCAGGCATCTCTCAGATACGTGGTCTTATACTGCTCCAGCTAGGGTTGTTTATGGCTCCCCAGGTCCAGCCATCTCCCAGGCTCTCCTAAGGAATATGTCTGCCTTGACTTGTTGCCTCCACGCTGCTGTGTTTGAGGCAAGCCTAATAACTTTCCTTTATTGCCGTTTGTCTGTCTTGCTAGACCATGAGACCATATGTGGATTGACAATAGTAATAAGTCTCAGAGAAGAAATCTCAAATTACACGAATGGTGAGCATGCTTAGCATTCTCCAACTGTAAGCAAGGCTTCGTGCACATTCGGACAGGCTTTTCGCAGATTCTGTGGATAGTTCCTGCTTCTTATATGGTGGTTTTCTTTTCCCCATCAGGATAGTCATGTTGAGAACATGCTGGAAGAAAAACAATGCAGAAAACCAAAACAAAACAAAAAGCAAACCACCCTGATTCACACGGAGAAGAGACAATGGCAAGACCAGCTTCAACAATATATAAAGACCTTGTGGCCATCAGTCAGCAGATTTAGGCAAGTGGCCTTTATAGTGCCTTTCAGTGTGGAGGAGCTCCTTTCCTCTGTGGAGTCTAAAGTACTGAATGGAGTGTGTGTGTGTGTGTGTGTGTGTGTGTGTGTGGTGTGCACTCTTATGACTAAATATAGATATTGTTTCAGATAAAAAGAGAGTGGGGAAGTAGAAGTTGAAGCAGAAAGTAGAACCTCTTCTTCCAATACACAAACGCACACAAACGCACACAAACGCGCGCGCGCGCGCGCACACACACACACACACACACACACACACACACACACACACACACCTTGGCTATAAGCCTGGCACAAACTATGTCTTCATCTTGGTGAAGAAGTGTCCTAGGCCCAACTTTCATTCTCACAGGTCTGAGCCCTGAGATTGCCTTCGCCGCTATTTCTCCTTGTGATTGTTCTATTTAGAAGTCCCTACCCCCACCCCATCTCCCCACCACAGGATCAAGGCAACCCCCACTCAGTAGGAACTGGACTTGGAATCTAAGTCTCTCACAAGGCTGGTGCTATGCTTTTGAATCCTCTTCTGATGCTGGGCAGTGCAGCTAGCTGAAGCTCTGTCAGCTTCACAGTCCCGGGAGAGAAGCAACCAATATTCTGCTTTGCTCTCTGTGGCTGTCCCACAGCGTGCAGTAGGCAAGGTACTTTCCTGTCTTTTATGTGCACAGTGGAGTTGATGGGACGGGACTCCACAGAAAGTCAAGTAACATCTGTATTTCCTCACCGTGCTTTTACTCGTCTGTCTCTACCCATGATGCATTTGTTTCCTTCAGTGTGAAAGATTAGTGGTGGAGGATGATGGGAAGTGGGAGGGAGGGTACCATCTTCTCCTCTTGAACAGGGATGCCAGGTGTTTCTAGCTGCCTCTTTGTCTTGGAAGGGATATTTATGGCTCCAAATGTGTATTTGTACCTGAAGACCCTGGTTCCATTTGTCTAGCAAGGAGTTTCTCTACCAGCTGGATGTTTATCCCTCTCACCTCCCCATCTACATACTAGACCCAACGCCTCATATCTGACTTCTTTACTAACTTTTGTCCTACTGAACTCTAGATAGCACTGCCAGTAAAATCCTGTGTTTGGGATGCTGCCTCCCAGCTAGCTACTGTAACCAGACTGCCTCTTTTGGAAGTCCTGTGAGTGTAAAGAGCCAGGTGTTCTGTAATTGGCTCCCTCAAAGCCATCCTCCCGTCACTGCAGGAAGAGCAGCAAAGTCCCAGAGTATAGAAAGTCCGAAGCAGTGTTTAGCGTTCAGTCTCCCCAACATCCTTGTGTGAATCACTTGTGGCATATGGCTTTGTAATAGCTGGAATGAAAATGGCCCCCAGAGGCTCATGGGAAGTGGCATTATTTGAAAGGATGGGGGCATGTAGCCCCTTTGGAGGAAGTGTGCACTGTGGGTGGGCTTTGAGGCTTCAGAAGCTAGGCCCAGTGGTTCACTCTTTTCCGGTGGCCTGCTGATCTAGATATAGACCTCTCAGCTACCTTTCCGGCACCATGTCTGCCTGTGTGCTGCCATGATTCTCACCCAGTATTAATGGACTAAATCTTTGAACTATAAGCCAGTCCTAATGAAATACTTTCCTTTATAAGAATAGCTGTGGTCCTGGTGTCCCTTTACAGAAACAGAACACTGACTAAGATAGTCTTCCCTTTGAATTAATAATTTTGTTACAGGGAAACCAATACTGTACAGCTAGGTCCAAATAATGACAAAGCTTTATGCTCAAAAATGCTCTTCTGTTTTCTTTGAATGGCCTTTAGTGTGATATATATAGAGAGTGACTGGCAGGGACTCAGGGACTGGCTGTAGACACATTTTGGCAAATGTGACACAGATGTCACTCAGCAATCATGAGAGTGCTTGATCCTGGATCCTCCCAGTACCTCTTTATTAAGTCTGTATCGCCTGCATTCCTATTGTACTGGTTCCTTTCTGTGAGAGTCTGTGTTCCCACAGCTGTCTACAGGCAGCCTTCTCCTTCTGTGTCGTGTCACTCCTGCGCTCCGAGTTCCCGGCTGAACTGAAGACGCTGCTTGCTTTCCATTTTCGCCCATGTCTCAGGCTTGCCCAACTATTTTATTTTGTTATTTTATAAGTTACCATTGATACCAAATTTATTAAAATTAATCTTGGCATAACTGGCTATTATTACATATAGTATATGTTTTCTACAATTAATAATAAAGTTAAATTTTTTTTTTTGCAAACCTTCTTCCACAGCACATTTCCAAAATCTTATGCATACTAAGGATACTATGAGTTAGATTAAACAGAAATGCATTTTGAAACTGTACTTTTGATTTTAGGAATTTATTCAGGGGTTCAGTAAGTGGCATTTTATATGATGCATCAAAAATGGGTTTGTATGAAGTACTTTTCTCATATGGAACTTACGCATTGCAGAAGGAGCCTTCATCTTATTTTGAAATATGTCATGTCGGGAAGGAGAATTATTTCTGCTTCTTTGGAACTTACTTTTGTTCATACATTAAAAAAGTCAGTTCCCATTAAATCAATTAAATCATAACCTTTGGAGGATTCGTCTGCCAATTTGGAATATCTAGGAACTTTGTGAAACAAAGTGAAAATAGTTAAAATGTCACTTCAGGAAGACAGTTAATGAGGGGTGAGAGACCATACCATATGCTGGTAAGCAGTATGAAGTTAGGAGACTTCAGCCAGCATGAGCCTGACTTAGGCCCTTCCGTGGGACAGACAGTGTTGATGGACTCTGTGATGTGTAGGCTTCAGCTTCTAGGAAGGAGGCACTGAAAACCACCAGTAAAGTGGCGTTTAATAAATCATATAGAAACAAATGGCTTAGAAATTGATAGTTATGGATTTGCATACCAAAAATTCTAAACAAAAGAGATTAAAAGTTGTGAAATTTAAGAGGTTTGAAGACACCAAATCAACTTCTGAGTAGAGCTTGAATTACTATAGTTGGAATTTCTTTGTGCTTTCAGCTCACAAATACAGAGACTTATTATTAAGTATAAGAACTTGGCCTTAGCTTAGGCTTGTTTGCAACTAACTCTTAAAACTTAAATTATTCCATTTATATTAATCTATGTTCTGCACATGTGCCTCATTGCCTCTGCTCAGTACTGTGCGTTCCACTTCCTCTGTGTTGGACTGGCAGATTCGGACTCTCTTCTTCTCAGAGTTCCTACCTCTTCCCAGAAGTTCCACCTAGCCTTTCCTGCCTAGTTATTGGCCATTCAACTCTTTATTAAACCAATCAGAAGGTACCTTTCACACAGTGTGATCAAATATCCTGCAACAAATTACCGGACTTCAAAAGCAATGATGGGAGAGGTTTGGCCCTGTTCCCGGTCTCTGCGTATGGATGGTCAGCTTCCCAGCACCAGTTATGAAGAGCTCCTCTCCCAACATCAGTTTCTGACATTTTTGTTCTTTAGGCTGAATAGGATTTGGTTTATTTTTAGGGCCTAAATATCTGTTTTTATGCTGATATCCTAATTTTCCTCATTAGCGTGGCTCTGGAATTGTAAGGAGCCTTCCATGTTGTACTTTTTCCAAGGATGCTTTGACTATTTAGGCTCTTTTGTGTATTTGCATGTATTTTTGAATTTGTGTTATTTTAAGAAAGAATGCCATTGGCATTTTGATGGGCTTTTTCATTGAGACTTATCACTTTGGGAAGCGTAGACATGGGCAGTATCATTTTCAGTCCTTACACACAGTTGTTTCCCCTCCTTTGGACATCAGTGTTATGGGATTTTCAGTGCGGAGGTCTTTCATTCCTTGGCGAAGTTTACCCTAGTTAGGTTTCATGATTTTTTTCTTTTTTGTTCATCAGTTGTCAAGGATATATAGAAAGATTCTGAATTTTGTTCATTTCCTATTCTGAAACTTTGTTGAATACATTCACTTTTTTTTTGTGGAACTTTGAGGTTTTTCTTCATGGAAAATATATAATTCTTAAACCAATATATTTACTTCCCCTCTTCCTATTTGTATGTCTTTTCTTTCACTTTGCCTAACTGCTCTAGCCAAACCTTCTATTAATATATATAATACATACATATATGCATACATGCATATATATACATGCACATATTTAATAAGTATATACATATATATTCTTTATATATGCCTATGTAAGAAATATATATGTAAGAAGTAAGTAACACATTTATTTTTCTTTACACACACACATATATATGGGTGAAAGACATAAATGACCTAATACTCTCAAACTACCTAAAGAAAACATACTAGGAATCTTAGAGATATTAGTACAGAAAGAATTTTCTGCTATGAGACCTCAAAACTAAAACCTGACCCCTGGGATTGCATTCAAAGGCTTCTCTGCAAAAGGAATCCACAGAGCTGGTGGGTACACAGAATAGGAGAAAATATTTGCCAGCGATTCATCAAACAGGCAACCAGTGATTTGTAGCAGGATGTATGGAACTGGGGGCCATGGTTAGGTCAAATGATCTGCACAGATAAACCACCGTTGTGTGCTCTCTCCTGTATACAGAAGCTGAAACGGTTGACTTGAAAACAGAGGAGTGATTAGTAGATGATACTGGGAACAGTAAGAGGAGGTGTGTGGAGAAAGGGAGGTTGGCATTAATGGATGCATGGTGTATGCTAGCATGGAAGTGTCATTTTGCTCCTCATTGATATTTCCAGATACTATGTGTTAGTTTTAAAATGCGATGATAAGGGCAGAGATGGATTTCAGAAATATAAGAATAAATTTTGGAGGCTGGAAGGGGCATCAGATACCCTGGAGCTGTCGTCATGAGTAGTTGTGAGCCGCCTGATGTGGGTGCCAAGAACTAAACTCAGATCCCCTGGGGAGCAGCAAGTGCTCGTAGCTGTTGTACTCCGCCCCCAACAAAGAGATGCTCTGCTTAGAGATATCATTTTCTGTTGTTGGTTTTCACACATCACTTCGTAAAGTCGTTTGCAAGGCAAGTTTGCCACTTAATGAGATATAACTGTTTTAAGATGGTTTTCTGTGAATATATAGTAGAACTAATACCTATTATATAATATTTACATTCTTATTATATTTGTATATTTAGGGAGGGGGCACTGCATGCATGGCTTGGCTCGTGTGTGTGGAGGTCAGAGGACAGCTTGAGGAGAGGGTTCTCCTCCTCCCACGGGGTCGTGGGGATCCAGCTCAGGCCATTAAGCTTAGGGAGATGAGGTCTTTTATCTGTTGAGCCTGCTCACCAGCCCTCATACAAGTATATGAATTTTCATACATACATGTCATATACAGAAAACCACAATTGTGTAAAAAAAGGTAAAAAAGAAGAAAATAAACCCCAGGTTCCATTTAGACGAGTGAAAAAGGAAAATCAATTCTGCAGATGTTAACAGGGATACTGTTTTGGTAAGTGGGTTGTATGTTTGATTTATTCTAAATTTTTTATTTTTGCTATTTTCCATACTAAATATACATTACTTCTAATATGACCAAAATAAGAAAGATTTTTTTAAAAAAAGAGGACACCCACACATGGCGGCTCCCTTCTGCTGATTTACATAAATGTGTGATTTAAGCTGAAACCCATTTGAACAAAACCCACTCCCTATTCCGGCTTGTCACTCTGGGCGGTTATTAAGGAGCCTTCCCACCTTCAAGAATATAAACCTATTTCTTTAGTTCTGCAGCCCGAGCTAAAAGGTGGAGTGAGCCCTAGCATTTCTTTTCTAAGAAAGAACACAATTTCAGTACAGACTCTCTACCCAGCACTGAAAATGTCACAGGGAAATTGTAGTCCTTAACCTAAAAGCTTAAAATCTAAATTATATGGATGAATTGGTTCAGACTCATGAATAATAAGAAAAGGCCTTTTAATCATAAAAAGGCTGGACAATGAAATGAATCGTTTTAAGGTTGGCTATTTCAGGAGGAAATGAGATCCCCCACCCTCCTCGGAAATATTTGAAATGGCAAATGTTGCGGTTGGAACTCTTGGAAGAAAATAGAGCTACACACAGGATGAAGACACACTGAGCACTCAGAAGATGGAGGAGGTGTCAGGTCTGGGCGACAGGAGTGGCTGGTGAAGTGTAAGCAGAGCTCTGATCACCAGTCTAGAGTTCTCTCTGTAGATTCTCTCACACAAGGACCACTTAAGAGGTTTCTAAGTTAGGGCCCTTGGAAGGCAGCTGTGCTCGCCGCTATACCACCAACACGAACAGTAAGGGCCTTTGGGAAGAAAGAATCACCCTACTCAGGGATAACAGCACAACCATGAACAGTAGGGGTCAATTACCTTTACTCATGTTGTAATCCTTCACCTCAGAACAGACAGTGTGTGCAACTGGTACTGAGTTCTCTGCAGTGCTGGGCAGTAGTTAATGCAAAGAAGGGTGCATTTAAGGAGTTCACCTTAAACTATTAGGTTAAACAAAAACCAAACAAATTCCCACCTCCAAATCGCAAACCGTCCAATTGTGTCTTTTTGTTTCCACAGAAAGCCTCCCGAAAACAGCATCCATACCTTGGAACTGATGCTGCAACACAGACGTGTGGAGGAAAGGGCTGCTCTGAAGTGCCGAACAGGCTGCCCAAGTGCTGTGTTGACCATTGCGTGATAATTTCAAAGATCTTTTGAAGTCCTTCTGTGCTAGACCCTGTCCTGAGATGCAGTCCAGCCATCTGTTGCGGTCTTTGGAACAGCGATCAGGGTGCTGTGGTTCAGTGCAGTCCTGGATTCTGCCCTGAATTCTCTCTGGCTTCTCTTTGAATGCTCCCTGGATTCTTCCCTAGATAGTCTCTGGATTCTGCCCTGCTGTTCCGTGGATTCTGCCCTGCTGTTCCGTGGATTCTGCCCTGGGTGCTCCCTGCGTTCTACCTGGGTGTTTCCTGGATTCTACCCCAGGTGTTTCCTGGATTCTGCCCCAGGTGGTTCCTGGATTCTGCCCTGGGTAGTCTCCAGATTCTGCCCTGAATAGTCTCTGGATTCTGCCCCAGGTGCTCTCTGGATTCTGCCCCAGGTGCTCTCTGGATTCTGCCCTGGATGTTCCCTGAATTCTGCCCCTGGTGCTTTCTCTCTGCTAGTTTTTGAGAAGATCTCCCTTTTCCTTTGAGTCTCTTTGAACCTTGTGTCTTTTTCACAAGGTTCCCTTTGACCTGAGTGGAGAACTGATGCTCTTCGGGGCTTAAGTAGTGTTATGGGAATGGCCCTATTCCCTTTAATTCTCAACAGCACAAGGGAGATTCATTAAGTTGTTTACTTGAACTAAATTTCCATGTGCTTACTTCTGTGTGTTGTGTATGTGAATATGTGTGTGTGTGTGTGTGTGTGTGTGTGTGTACGTGTTTTGTGGTGGTAAGAAGGGTGAGGAGAGAAAACACGTTAACAAAAGCAGAACCAGCTAAGTGTGAGGCTTTCGTCGGCTCTGTAGTCATAGTCAATCTCCATATAATTCAGTGTTGATTGTTATGATCACTTCCTGTTGTTCTTTAAAGTATTTATTTTTATCATTTTTGTGTATATGTATGTGTTTGTCTGTGAGTGTTAATGCCATGTATATGTAGCTCTTTGTGGAGGCCAGAAGAGGGTGCCAGATCCCATGAGTTAGAGTTACAGGCAGTGGTGGTTGCTAGGATCAAGCTTATGCCCTCTGGAAGAACAGCCATCACTCTTAAGCACCGAGCCATCTCTCTAGTCCCCTGTATAAAAATCTGGCATGTGTATGTGCATATATGCATGTATGTATGTATGTGTGTGGATGCACACATGTATGGAATCCTGAGGCTCATGTCCAGTGTCTTTCCAGTCTTGTTCTCTACTTTATTAGGGCAGAATTTCTTGATAAACTTGAAGCTCAGAGTTTTGGTTAGCCTGACTACCCAGAGTGCTCCGGAGTTTCCCATTGCTGTCTCTTACATCTGGGAGTGCAAGCAGGGTGAGAGGCACCATAACCAACCAACTCTTACAAGGGTCTGGTGATCTGAAATCCAGTCCTTCTGCTTGCGTGGCTTGCCTGCTACACTGCCTCTGGAACTCTACCTTGTAATCAGTAAAGAAAAGAGTGATGTCAGGACCAGAGATCATGTCAGCTCACGCTCCTTCTATTATCTCTTGGAAGTGGTAAAAATTAGAAAAATTGTAACTCTTGGGTTCATTTTTTTTTAATGTGGCTACAGCATCTATAACAAGTTATTCTCATTTTTTTTTTTTTTGCAGAAAAGGTCTAGAACAATATTGGGTGATATCTCATGCTGTTTCTAAAGTGTTTTCAAGTTTGCAGGATCATGTTGGTGTTTAACTTTGTTTCAATATGTTTGTCTTTGGTGCTTAGTAAGAATAAACATGCTTCCATCTTTACTTAAATGTAGCCGTATTTTTTTCTGCACACAGATTTCTATTTGGAGTGTATTGTTGCTATCTTTATACACTTTAATGGGAGTTAATATGTTATAAGAAAAGTCATATTTGATATAAAATATTGGTGTAATTAGATGATTTTCTTTCCAATTGAATTTTTGAAGATAAATTTATTACTCATGTTGATGAGTTTCTTAAAGATATTTTTCTTCACGTATATCATGCTCTTTGCTCATATTCCACCCCTATAGCCTCTTCTCACTTCCCTACTTTTCTTCAGACAGTCTTTTTTCTACTTGCATGAAATTTGTATCAAATGTTTTGTGAGCTTCCTACTCCTCCACATTTGGCCTTTGAATAGAACTGTAACACTTTCAGAAGGGAACTTTGGGGCTGATGAGATCACATAGTGACTAAAGGCACTTGCTGTCACATCTGAGTTCATTGCTCAGGAACCACATTGTGGAAGGCAAGAACTGACTCCCATGAGTTTCCCCTTGGCATCCATATTCATCCTGTGTCGGTGTAGACACACATGCACACACACACACACCACATACACACACATGTGGTAAGTAAAATATTAACAAGATACAAAACTAAACTTGGAGGAAATATCCATCAAGTCTAAATTGTTCTTCATTTTAAAAAGTTTTTTCTTTATATTTTCCACTTAAATTTATTGTTTGATTTTTTCTTTTCTGTTTTTTTCTTTTTTTTTCCTTTTTGAGACAAGGTTTCTCTGTGTAGTCCTGGCTATCCTAGAACTCTCTCTGTAGACCAGGCTGGCCTTGAACTCACAGATCTCCATCTGCCTCTGCCCCCCTCCTACTTAAAATTCTTATAAGTTCCATGCTACCTATCCAAGAATGATTTCTAATTCTCATCTTATTGAGAATGGATATATCCTGTCATTCTTTAGCTAGCTACCTTTTACAGAATACATGACTTCTATGAATTCTTCAGGCTATTTTATTACCTCTAGTGCAGTTTCCTGAATGCATTCATTTGGCTCTTTTGATTATGCCATTATTCTAGTTATTTAAAGTGGATTTTTCAGTCCTTGATATCGGTTTCGCATTTTACGTGAATCTTGATATTTATTCCTACACTTGTAACAGAAGAACAATTGTAGAAGAGACATCAATTAATTTGCCTGCTCTGTGCAGCCTTCCTTCCCAATGACACAGTCTATGGCCACTGCTGAGGGATGAAATCACAAACACTTGTTCAAGGGAAGCCAGAATGCTGAGAACAGACAGTTCTCAAAAGATCTCAACCAGGGTCTCCTTAGGTTTTTGTAGGAACATACCATAAATTTATTAAGAATGGCATATGATATATATGAATGCAAATGTGCACAAACATCTATTCTGGTAGCATAATAGCCCCTTGAGTGTTCCCTTCTCACAGACCTGATTCTGTCATGGTATTTGCAACTTCCTATTTTATCGAAACCAGCCTCTTCATAATTTCAGAATCTATTAGAGTTAAATATCTCCTTGCACAATGGTGGGATGGGGTGTTACTGATGGATGCTTCCTCTGGTACTTTTACATTCAGTATCACAGCTGAAGCAGTAGGATCAGGTACCTCCCCAGAGACACAGACAACATCATCCTATAAGTCAGCTTGACCATCAAAGCAAAATAGATCATCACATGCACTATCTCACTTAATTGTTTTCCTCCAGATTTTAATATAAACAACTTTTGACATACCAGAGAGTTCACAAAATTGTGCCACATCTGTGATATCTGACACCAGACCTTCATTTCCTAGCTTTAAATTTTAATTTGTTTGTGAGGTGGCTAGATTTTCTGTCATGAAAACATCCATGGGTGCTCGTAGGCCATCATGAAGTTTCTTTTGGGCAATGTCTGCTTGGTGTTTCTGAGCATCAGCACTCTTCGGATGAAAAGAGTACTGTTGGAAGATCCTTCTTTTCAATGGACCCAAATCATCCGAGCGTTCCTTAGTATGGTGAATACAGATAAAACCTGTATCCTTTTTCCTTCTTGTGAGTAATTTGTGTTATTCAATGGATGCCTGCATTCTTTATTCTTCATGTTTGATAGTTTGAGATGGGTCTGTCAGGACTGATGTGTTCAGTCAAAGGATGCCCTTTTACTATCATACGTTAGGTTAGCTTTCAATTTGGGGCTTTATTTTTCTTGCATTTTAATTTGTACTGTATTTTCAGCTCTACCTGTTGGATTCTGTGTCTCAAGACACCAAATTCCTTTCAAGGTGTGCTGCCTTTTTCTCCCTGTAATGAATGCCCTTGAAAACCTACCTTCACAGTCTTTCTTCTGAACTTTTCATACTGTTGATTTTTGGTTGTGAAATGATGTTGATTTAAGTTGATTGCCTCAGCTATACAATTTTCCGTTTCAATCTACCTTATCTATTTTATCATGTAACTGTGCTTGCTCCTTGTTTTTTGTTTGCTTGATTTGTTTCTGTTTTGTTTTAAAAGAGAAGTGTGTTGTAGAATAGCACAGTTGAAGAGAACCTTCTGTTTCTTTGAGCTGCTTTTCTTTCTTCCGGGCATAACTGTCTTTTTGATAGTCTGTTCCTTAGACCACTCCTGCCCTTTCTTCTGTCACATATTTTACACTGTTGCTGCCATCCTCTGTCTTCCCTTCGTGCCATGATTTGACAGGTCTGTGCTGACACCTTCTTTGGTCTGATGTGGAGCTGGTGGTGTTAAACCTCTGTTCTGTCACGTGTATGAAGAATGTGTTTCCTCTGTATTCTTCAACTTGAAAGCACGTTGTTTGTTTGTGTTTGTATACTCAAATTTGAAGGAGTAAAATTGCCAGTCAAGCAGCTTCAGTTTTGGATACTCACTTTGTATTCTGCCTTCAAGATTTTATTAGAGTACATATTCAACAGTCCATCTAGGGGCGTCATATTTCCCTAGGAAGACCAAAAGGGCCTTAAACTTTATTTTCCATTTCAGTAAAATTTATTTGGTGGCACTGGGAGATGTTTCAGTCAGTAAAGTTCTTTCTGTGCAAGTATAAGAACCTGGATATCAACATATAGAAGAATGAAAATAGGTCCATATCTGTCGCCATGCACAAAACTCAAGTACAAATTGATCAAAGACCTCAATATAAAACCAACCACACTAAACTTCACAGAAGAGAAAATGGGAAGTATATGTGAATGCATTGGCAGAGGAAATCACTTCCTAAATATAACCCCAGTAGCACAGACACTAAGAGAACCAATTAATAAATGGGACCCCCTGAAACTGAGGAGCTTCTGTAAAACAAAGGACACAGCCAACAAGACAAAATGGCAGCTTACAGAATGGGAAAAGATCTTCACCAACCCCACATTGGACTGAGGGCTCATCTCCAAAATATACAAAGAATCAATAAACTGATCATCAAAAGAACAAATAATCCAACAAAAATGAGGTACATACCTAAACAGAGAACTCTCAACAGATGACTCTAAAATGGCTGAAAGACACTTATGGAAATACTCAACTTCCTTAGTCATCAGAGAAATGCAAACCAAAACAACTCTGAGATTCCATCTTACACCTGTCAGAATGGCCATGATCAAAAACACTGATGAAAACTTAATGCTGGAGAGGATGTGAGGTAAAGGGAACACTTCTGCATTGCTGGTGGGAGTGCAAACTGGTACAATTGATTTGGAAATCAGTATGGCGGTTTCTCAGAAAATTAGGAACTAACTACCTTAAGACCCAGCAATACCACTTTTGGGTCTATACCCAAAGGATACTCAGTCATACCACTAGGAGATATCCTTAACTATGTTCTTGTGTTCATAACAGCATTATTTGTCATAGCCAGAACCTTGAAACAACTTAAATGTTCCTCAACCAAAGAATGGATAAAGAAAATGTGGTAAATTTATACAACAGAGTACTACACAGCAGAGAAAAAATAATTACATATTGAAATTGCAGGCAAATTAATGGATCTAGAAAACATAATATTGAGTGAGGTAACCCAATCCCAGAAAGACAAATATAATATATACTCACTCATCAGTGGCTTTTAGACATAAAGCAAAGAAAAACCAGCCTATAATTCACAACCCCAGAAAACCTAGACAACAAAGAACATCCTAAGAGAGATATACATGGATCTAAACTACATGGGAAGTAGAAAAACACAAGCTCTTTTGGGAGCATGAGGGCCATGGGAGAAAGGAGAAGAGGAGGGAAGAGGAAGGGAGGGGAACAGAGAAGAACATATAGCTCAACAATAACAGTAAAAGTAAATAAATGCATAAATTTAAAAAAATTAAAAAATTCTTCTTTTACAGGATCAGGTCTCCTTGCCCTCTGATGTACCTTCCCATTGATGGCACTCTCCTGTGATGGCTCTTTAGGTGCCCCAGTGATGGCTCTCCTGGTGCCCAGATCAGATCTCCATGCTGGTTGGGTGGCTCA
>NC_022010.1:95317567-95351751 GCF_000317375.1 Microtus ochrogaster
AAAAAAAAATTAAAAAAAGAACCTGAGTTCAGTCCCTGGAATTCACATAAGAAGCTGAGAGTAATAACACCTTTACACCCAGTGCCACAGAGGCAGAGATAGGTTATCCCAGAACTTTCTTAGCTTAATGGGAAGCCCAGGTTCCAGTGAAAGGCCTTGTTTTGGTGGGATGGATTGTGGGGAACAACCGAAGTTGACCTCACACTTATAACACACACACACACACACACACACACACACACACACACACACACACACACCTCTCTTCTACATTGTGCACTTTATAAGAGAGAATTACTTTTGTTTTCTCTATTTAATTTGCTTCCTCTCAGGAGTGTATTACTTTCCAGTTAATAGAGAATTCCAGTTAATTGAAGGGAAGAGTGATACAAATATACATTCAATCTCCTTCTGATCAGATGTGGGGGACTTGGGGGAGATTTTTATAGGTTTGTGAACCCATGGTACTTCTAGATAGAGTGGTTCTCAGTAGTAAGGGGTTGGTTAGGAAACTATGCTATGGCCCTCCTCTCCACTCTATAATACTCTGTCTCTCTCCTATACCCTTCCTTCTGCTGCCTTGAAAATGCACAGCCTTACTTGTTCATTTTATTATTATGGGTTGCTCTTCCTTCCTTCCTTCCTTCCTTCCTTCCTTCCTTCCTTCCTTCCTTCCTCCCTTCCTTCCTCCCTTCCCCTCCCTTCCTCTCTCCCACCTTCCCTCCTTCCCTCCCTCCTGCCTTCCTTCCCTCCCTCCCTTTCTTTCTCCCTCCCTTCCTCATTCCCTCCCTTCCTTTTTGTTTTTGGTTTATCAAATAAGGGATTCTCTGTGTAGCCTTCCCTGGCCTGTGCCAGTGACCATGTCAGAGGAACAGCAGATGGAAATTGACTTCAGGGGATCTGCTCACCAGGAAATAAAACCTTGATGAGGAAATCCCAGATAGGCAAGGCTCTGAGAGCCTCAGCCCCAGCATTTTTCTTGCTACTGCTGTGTCTTTGCATGTTTGTGCCGCCATTTTTCTCTGGTATTTGGCATGGTATGAATATCCCCTCTGCCCTTGGTGCAGTACCATCATCCCTTGGAAATATCCTGTTCTACTGGCAGTTTTTACCTGTGGATTATTATAAAGATGATTTCTTCCAAAGATGTACTGTTTCACCAAAACAATGATTTTATATAATAATAGTGTTCATTTAAATAGGATTTTGATGATTGAGGGTCTTTAATAAATATAGTAAGGAATTATGATAGAAGTTAGTGTAGTAGGAAAATTAACATAGGTAAAGGTAGAATAAAATTTTTCTCCTGCCTCTGACAAAGCAGAGACTTCAGAGGATTAAAAACAAACAAACAAACAAACAAAAACCAAGAAAGTGTCAAATATCTAGAACACATGAGTTTTGTTGAGGAGACATATAAACTGTGGCTTAGGTTGATGGTTAAGGAGAATAATTGTGTTCCAGTGTCAGGGGAGTCTGCTTGTTTGTTTCCCAGCTGCCCAGACTCCTGAAATAATCACACAGAAATCTGTATTAATTGCAATACTGTTTGGCCAAAAGCTTAAGCATACTTCTGGCTAACTCTTATATCTTAAATAACCCATTTTTTAAAAAAATCTGTGTATCACCATGTGGCTGTGGCTTACCAGCAAGATTCTAAGCGTGTCTGTCTCCTGCAGGCAGCTACATGGCTTTTCTCTGACTCTGCCTTCTTTCTCCTAGCACTGTTTAGTTTTCCCTGCCTAGCTCTAAGCCACTGGCCAAAACAGCTTTATTCATTAACCAATAAAAGCAACACATATACAGAAGGACTTCTCACACCATTTCCTGCTTTGATTCTAAATGAAAAGGAAGGTTTTAATTTTAACATACTAAAATTACACACAACAAAACAGTTTATCAAGCAAGAATTATGGTTATAATACTGATATCCACTTTGTCTTTTATCATAACTAAGGAAAACTATAACTATCTATTCTTCAACTCCATCAAAGACCCCCAGGAGGATATAACATTACCTAATTTAAAAGGAATTGCATTGTAAGCAACTTCAAAAACTCTAGACTTGATAGAGACATCTCACTGCCTGCACAGTAACCCAAATTTCTTCTGTAATAGTGGACATTCATCTTCAGCCTACAGGCCCATAGTATCTGGCAGACTTTTCCATGAATCAGGAAATTTCAAGGACAGTCCCACCTATATTGGCAGTTTGTCAGTAACTTTCTTCTGTGTCCTGCAGAATGTCTGGAAGTCTCTTTCATGAAGCAGAATCCTGAAGGACTATCTCACTTTTAGGCAAGTTCATCAGTCATTTTTCTGTGGGTCCTGCATGTCATGATAACATCAAACAGTCCAGGCAAGAGTAGTTTCTTGCCTAAATGCCCATCATCCTCTTGAAGTAATTGGTGCTGCTAGGAGCAGATGTGGCTCATTGTCATAAAAAGTCCTATGTTTTAAAAACATTTTAATGCAATATTCTGTTAGTTTTTGAAAGATTTGAAGACTGCCTATCTAACTGAAATATATCTCTATATATCTTGAAAACCTAACTAACATGGCTACAAGCTTGACTATTATAGATGACTATTAACCTATATTTCTTAATTATACATTACAGTTTTAAACAAACTGCACAAACACAATACCTTAATAAAGAGCAGAAATACATATACACAGTATAACAGATTGACTTTAAATTTGGATCATTCAAGAAACTGGTAATGCAGGACCCCTTATGTCAATTTTGCATGTAATCTTTATTTGTGCCTGTGTTTCTTCTCCTTCTGTTACATCCAGTAAATCAGAAGCCACTTTGAAGTTTACCATCCTGACTCAGGTATTGGCAGTGTCTCTGAGGAGTATTTTCTTTCTCTGTCCTCAACAGGGAATGTTCTAGGTCATCATTCTCTGAAGCCTTTATTCATTTATGTATTATTTTCCTATGTGGACGTTCTAAGATGGAGCCAGATCTTTTTTCTGTAGTTACAGCTAAAGGCAGTTTGGCAATTTTCTTCAACAATTCATCACTAGAAATACCTTCTGGAGGGAGCCCATTTTTGCTTACTTCATTGGTTGCTGTGACCTCTGTTTTCCTGTTACAAGTTGACTTATTAATACCATTTAGAAGCAGTAGGAAGGCACATTTTGCATATTCATCAGGAAACACAGGCTGTATATCCTCATAACCCAGCACAGAGCGTCTCTATCTTGGATTGAGCTTAAGTGGTTTTTAACGATTAGTCTTAGTAGCTTAGCTTCTGATTAATATATAGATCATTGTGGCTGCACAACAGGAAACTGGTTTCTTTTGACTTCTGCCTTCCTTAAGTGGAAACAAACACTAAGGTGATTCTACAGAAGAGAGTGTGTGTAAGATACTATTTCTAACACTGCTACCAAAACCCCTTTAGATTGAGATTTAGATTGCTAAGCATTTGACTAATTTGTACTTATTTATCTCTGGAGATATGTAGGAAACTAGGAAAGAATGAACATACAATCAATATAAAGCAATTTGGGGACCCAGTAGATTCGATGAAATTATATTTGTCAGGAGGAGGCTGCTGTTTAATTCACAGACACAGATGCCCACATTCATCTGTGACATGGAATCTGTCCCTAATAAGTGTTGTCTTCCCTGAGGCTTTTCTTGTTTGTCTGGTCTCCTTGCTCAAATTTCAAAGTTGTCATCCTCAATTCTGGCGAAGCTGATGCTACATGTGCCTCATTCAATAAAGGTGGGGTGTGAGAGGCATGAGTAATGGATCCAGCATCTAATGCTTTATCAAGTATGCCTGGAAGAAAGTGTAAGAGTTTTATTTAACTTCATAGCCATCAGATACATTAAATCCCACAAGTCTTGGTAAATTATTAAACAGTTATTGATTTTGTTGTGGTGAACATAGAGATGTATTGACTTTCACCTTAGTCAATACTTTCCAACAGTATAATAAATCTTTATGTTTACTAAAACATGCATTTTAATCTCAGTGTGTTATATATATATACATTCCAATGCACAGACATTTATTTTATGGTCCCTTTGAACATTCCTGCAAAGGCTATTTCCCCCTGAAGATCCTATTAATATTGGACTCATTTATTCATCCCCAGTCCCTTTGTTGTTTTTTTCCAACTACTTGAATTCATTTTTTTTCTTTCCTTGTTTGATAATGGGGGAGATACCAAGGCCTTGGAAGAAATCTATTTGCCTTTAATGAGCAAATTGGGAATCTGTCTTCCTGATGAACTTGTGATTAATTGTGAAGTGTGGCTACCTGTCTCTACCTATATTAAGCTTCAGTGGAGGAAGAAACTTGAAGACTTTCACTCTCCAACTCTATGTGAAAATGCGTTATTCTGGTGTAAACCAGACTAATACATGGTAAGGAGCCTTGCCTGAGAATCTGCCACACTTAGCTATAATCAATTTTCACTTATGTGGTAATATAACTAGACAGAAAGTAAAACTCATATTTGGACAAAATAAAATAACAAACTACAGAATATAATATAGTCAGTATTAAAAAATAAACCCCAATACTGTTCCTTTTGCTAGTTAAAATTCTACCAAAAATGTAAATATCTCCTTGAAAGACTCAAAGTGTTTCTGTGTTACTTGGATTATCAGTTGGTTACCCAGTAAGCATCCATGGACCTTATACTGTGTGTCTGGTCCTCCACTGTCTTCTTGAGTTGCCTGTGAACTTGTCTTTTCTCTGCTTCAGTTTTTACCTTTGATCTACGTGTTCTTACTTTGACATTCCTCAAATACCGTGTATCCCATGATCAATTGGCCAACGGAAAGACCACCTGTTCAACCAGTGTTAGTAAAAAATAATGCAGTCCGTATAAAAAAACCACACAGATGACACGTGAGGAAGGTGAAAAAAAAAGGAACAGATTTACAGAAGTGTCTTGCCATATTCTACACATGTATGTGCACGGACTCCCACACATGTGTGTCTGAGACAAAGCAGAAAGTGGTAGTTTCCTATGAGGCAACTTCATAGGACTGACGTTCTCAGAGGAATTGGGAGTCAGCCATCCTGAGTTATAACTTGGCATTCCAATTCCTAGAGGAAATTATGGTCAGGAAAATGAAAAGACATTTGGAAAAAGGACAAAGGAATTAATTATTTTTTTTCCTGAAAATAATTGTACTAAATGAACATTTCCTGGCATTCCCTTTAGGGGCAGGAGGAAAGTGCTAGGCAGATAGTAAAGAAGAATGACAGCAACCCAGAATATTTTTTCAAAGATGGTGGCTATGATCATTACCCGGAAGAGCATCTCAATGAAGCATCATTCAGATCTGATGGGCCTGAGGGCATGTCTATAGGAGGTTATCCTGATTATAGTAATTGATGTGGGAAGAGTTGGCCTACAAGTGAGTATTACCCAAGTGTTAGACCATGAACTGTGTCTATGTGGACAAGCTGAACTTAGCAGTGGGCATGCTACTATTTCTTTACTGTGGGTGCGACCAGCTGCTTCAAGTTCCTGCCTGACTTTCCCCATCATGGTGGACTGTGACATAGAACTGTAAGCAGAATAGAACCTTTCTTACTCCAGACATATCTGTTGGTATTTTATCATGGCAGCTAGAGATGAGGCTTGGCCAGGGATCTTCAGATGCTTACACGGTGTCTATGACCAATATGAATAAGTAACAACTCTCATAGTGTTGATGCATATTTACAACAAAGAACTTGAAAATGAGATTTGATGTTCAAGTTGTTTTTGTTGGTGTACTTTGGGTCAATGTGAGTCTTCAACATGCATCAACAAGACTTCTCAAACCCTACATGGGTATGAGAGAAGAGTCATTTCAACTTAAATATATAGGTTTTATGTATTGTATATCAACAAGGTGGCCTTAATATAAAGTTCTAGCTTCTAAGACAAAGAGGAATTATGCTTAAAGAACTTCAGGTGGAAGAATAGTATCAGTCTTACAGAATTTAAGACTAATTGGGAAATTTCTAACGTCTTCTTTTTTTCACACTATGTAAAAATTTAGATTACAAATAAATATGAACAGGGTCCATTTTGTTGTTGCTGAGTGTCCATAAGAGTCAGGAGATGTAGCACTAAAATACATTACTGGCTTTCTTGCGTAGCCTCAAAGACTATTTTACTCATGGTTAGGGATTTAATTTGACTTAAATCTTCAAGTATGTTGTCTTGTAGAAGGATCAAGGCATTTCTTACTTTCTAAGTGTCTTCTCACTGTTAAGGAAGGGTCTCATGGTGGGAATAATTGTCGGTCCTTGTCATGGTGTCTCTACTGGCTCTCAGAAAACTGTGTAAGAAATGAAATTCAAGTTTGATACCCCAGATATTGAATTCAGTGTTCATTCTCTATACCAGCTTCTTATTCATTGGTATCTGATGATCTTAGTATGCAAATATGATCATGTGATAATTTATGTCACTTTATCATCTCATTAATTAAAAGACAGATTTTGATTTGGGTAACTATAAACCAGTATGCAGTTTTATGATTAAAACCATGTTAATTATATATTTTGTCATGTGCTGAGCTATCTATACCTCTCAGGCTGACTTTGAACTCTTGATCATCTTGCCTCAGTTTATTGAGTGCTGGCATAACAGGCATTCACCATCATGTGTGGCTGGTACAGGAATTTTAAGATACATAGAACTGACTGGTTTTAGCAGTTATTTTGGCCTAGATATTCTTTCCTCGAGACTTCCAGAAAGGATGTTCTTGGATCTTCTGCTTTATGGATTACTTCTTCAATAAAGTATCTATATGATAAGAACCCTGTGTTCCAGAAAGTGCAGCATTCTGTTTAGTATTTAGCCTGTTTATAACCATGCCAGCATTATGGCATGGGGCAATAACCTAGGTCTAGGTGTGAGGAGATTTGGGTCCTTTATGTGATTAGGCTAGTTGGATGATGCTGTATTTTGTATAGGGAGTGTTCCCCCAAAGGCTCCTGGGTCAAAGGCTTAGTCTGAAGCTCAAGACAGTATGGAGAGGTCATTATGCCAAGAGAGTGCCAACACCATTAATGGATCACTATGCTGACAGGCTCAGAATGCTATAATATTATTGGGATACATTAGAAGCTTGGTGATGAGGACTAGTGGGTGAGTTATGTCAATGATGTCATAGCTTTGAAGTCTATACCCTCTCTGCCTCTGGTCTCCCGACACCTTGCGTCCTAGATGCCAGGAGGCAAACTGCCTATTTCTGTGCTCTCTTTTCAGTGATGCTTCTGCCTTTTCACAGACCTGAAAGCACCAAATCCAGCCAGCTCTGAACTAAAACCTGAGATTGTGAGCCAAACAAATCTCCCTTTAGATTGTTTATGCCTTGTGCTTTCTACAGTGATGAACAATTAACTCAGATGTTTGGATGAATGGTATTATGTATCTGGACCTTGTGGGTGATGCAATCTCGGAGCGATGACAATGGGTGTTCCTGACAGTGAAGGGCAGAGACGGAGCCTGGCGATTATTATATAACAGGTAGTGTTTCGGTGCGAAGAGCAATGGGCATCCTGTTGCTGTGCATGCTGTTTGTTGTATTTTAAATTTAAAATAAAATAATTTAAGATAAAGCATAAGCAGGTTAATATGTTTGCATCATGCAGTAAAGACAAGTTGGGTCATGAAGCCTGGCATTTCTACCCTGGCTTTTCCTACTGACAATGGCTTAATTCACTTTAAAGCCTAGAGTTCTATTTCAGAGGAAGAACATTTGTGAAGAAATGGATGAAAGACAGTTCTGAAATGATGTGTTCCAATATGTTTGAAGGCCATCCAGTAAACACGATTATAATTTATATGTAGGTTTTGTATTGAAAATTTCTATCCACCCATCCATTCATTGTTTATTTTAAATGTATGCTTAGGAGCAAATCTACCCAGGTTGCTCTCCAAATTTGGATTCCTAAGTGATGGCTGCTTACAAAAATGATGATTATAGCCCATTGTAAGCGGAGAGACCTTCTACCTCACCCTTTCAGTGTTTGCTGTTGTCGTAACCTATACTTTATCTGAGGAGAGACAATAACAATGAAAAGAATGGCAGGATGTGCTAGTATCTTTTCTTGTTGCTTGGGGAAGTAGCTCACACACACACACACACACACACACACACACACACACACACAAAGACAGACATATGTACGCAAACACATAAGCCACACACACACACCACACACACAAACACATACATATATACACACATCACACACACAAACACACATATACATATATATCACACACACCACACACAAACACACACATACTTACACATAAAACACAAACATGCATATGCATAAACCACACACATGCCACACACACAAAAACACACATACACCACACACACATACATCACACATACAAACACATATACCACAAACATACAAGCACACACCACACACACAAACACACATATTTATAAACCACACACAAGCATAGACACACAACCATACATACAGACATATACACACCACACACATTCACACACCACACACTTACACACCACACATACAAACATACCACAGACACACAACCATACATACAGATATACACACACCACACACAAATGAACACACATATACATACACACCACACACCACACATAAACACATATACCACACACACACATAAAACACAAACACAAACATGCATACGCATAAACCACACACACACCATACACAGATACACACATACATCACACAGAAACACATACAGCACACACACACAAGGACACACCACAAACACACACATATACATAAACCACATACAAACATAAACACACACAGACACACCACACATACAAACACATTCACATAAACCACACTCATACCACACACACATTCATACATACCACAACACACAAACACACACCACACACATACCACAATACATAAGCACACACCACACACTTACACACCACACACACACACAAACACAATACATATATACACACATACCATACACACAAACAAACACACAAATATACACATACCACACACACAAACACACACCACACACAAACACACACACCACACACACAGAACACAAACACAAAATGTATTCACATAAACCACACACACACCACACAAACACACACACATAAACCACACACAAACATAAACACACACACCACACATACAAACACACATACACATAAGCCACTCACACACCACACACATACCACACACATTCACACACACCACAATACACAAACACACCACACACTTACACACCACAGACACAAACACCCCACAGACACACAGACATACATATATACACACATACCACACACACAAACACACACCACACACACACCATATACACCACATACACTTATACATAAAACACAAATATATATAAACCACAGACACAAATAGACACATATATCACACACACAAACACATACACTACACACACCACACACACACAGCCACACATACACATAAACCAGACACACCACACATACAGCACACATAAACGCACATACTCCTAAACCACACACACATCACACACATTCACACATTACAATACACAAATGCACACACCACACACTTACACACCATACACACAAACCACAGACACACAAACACACATACATATAAGACACACACATCTCTCTCTCTCTCTCTCTCTCTCTCTCTCTCTCTCTCTCTCACACACACACACACACACACACACACACACACACACACACACACACATACAGAGAAAACTAAACCCGAAACCCTTAGTGCCAGCTTCCATCCCAGCAGGGAAATCACTGGGGCAGAGTGTGAGGTGCCTGGACACATTTCATCCACAGACAGAGAGTCAAGAGAGGGGGATGCGGGTGCTTAGTTCACTTTCTATTTTATATTCAATCCTGGGCTGCAGCCCATGGAATGGTACCACGTACACTGTACATTTAACATGGGTCTTCTCACCTTGGTTAACCTAATCTAGAAAACACCTCGCAGACACACCCAGAGATTTGTTTCCGTGGTGATTACAAGTCCTATCAGGTTGACACTAAAGATTAGCCATCACACAGGATAATCAACGAACGTCTTGGTGTCACATAATGCTGCCATGTCACCTTTGAATTCTCTTATCTGAGAAGCTCTAGGTGCTATGTAGATCTGATCTTGTTCATTTTTATGTTCTCTTTATTCCTGCCATATTATTTACAGGTTTATTTCCACACATTCTTCCATTGTCTCTATTGTAGGGCCCTACCACTATGTAATCTGGTAATCACTTCTGTGTTTACTGTCCACACAAAGCCTTATTGTGTGTTGTGGCGCCATCTCTGTTTCTGCAGCCTCTCGTGAATCATATGTTCCCCTTTAGAGGGCGGGTGTGTTGCTGAAATGTCTTCTTCTGGGGAATGGAGGATTCAGGTCCATGCAGAGCGGGTTGCTGTAACAGCCACCTCCGCTTACTAAGAGCCTTGGCTTTCTTTTCTTGTTGCAGCTATGAACATGCTGAAGTCACTTACTGATGCAATGGTTCCCTGCCAGCGATCCTGGAGCCACTTCTGGAAAGTTCTTGAAAGGGAGAGGTCTGGACCCTGATAACTTATACTACTGCCTTCAGTGAACTGTGAAAGCCACTGTTTCCAGAAGTTACAGTTAACCACTTGAAAACAAGCTAAGAAACTTGGAATGTTGAACTTGTGATGATTGTCTGTATAAATGCACATATTTTGATAACATTAGGAATTAAGTGTAGAAGCTTGAGAAAGCTGTTGATTTGTACGAAGAAAGGCCAGGATAAAAGTTCAACTTGGCAGAGTGTCCTGAAGTTGTAAACATTTATGAAAATGGCTCGGTAGCCCATCCACATCTTGCTCTATAGCATTCTGAAACTATATCAGAAGGACAGGCTTCCAAATTATTTCATTTAGGGTACAAATTATGGCAATAAACCCGATGGTTTATTCTTCCTACAGGAAGCAGGGAAAAAGCATGAAAGCCTAGGGAGGCATTCACAGAAAAAGGAATTTGAGTCTATTAACTAAAAAGATGGGCCAACAATGCTATGGGGATTCGTGATGTTCACAACCATAATGACCGTGTGGTAACCACTAGTTCCCTCTGGCCCTTTACACTTAACTTATTAAAATCATGATTTAAAACTTGGTTGCTTCCTCATGCCATCCACAGTGGAAGTGAACAGAAGCTACCTTTCTGGATGCCATGCTGAAGAAAGAAGACGAAGAACATTTGTTATTTCAGGAAGTTCTCTGAGGTGGATTTGTTTTGAGTTTCAACATTAGCCTCTGGGAAATGAATCATCTCTAATTGATTAGGAAATAAGGGATCACTGGGTCATTGATCCACTATGATAAATCTGTCATTAGTCTCTCTCTGTGGCAACAATGAGGCCATTTCTATGGTTTAGACCCTAAATGCCCTCCTCCCTCACCCAGACTCAGTTACTAAAGGTTTGGTTGGCCACCAGGCTGTGGTGTTATCGGGGCTCATGGAACCTCTAGGAAGAAAGTTAAGTCATCGAGCCATGTTCTTGAAGGAGACGTTGGGACTTGAACCTGTGACCACCCTCTTTGCTTCTCGGTGTCCCTGAGATGAACCCCTTCCTCCAGCACACAGTCCACCAGAACATGTGACACTGACATGGGCCCCAAGTGACCTGGACAGACCCAAACCTCTGAAACCATCTGCTGAAACCAGACCTTCCTCCTTTCTTGGGTGTGTCGGCCCCATTGTAGAAGCTGACTGAGATAACCTGAACGTGTTCTGGGAGGTTATTCCTTCTGCCATAATTGCTAACTCTTTTGGAGGGGGTGGTGGTGGGAAGTTTGACCTCCTTGTCTTTGTCCTTCGTATGGAATACTCTCTTAACTCTAATAGGAAGTTTAAAGATTTGGTTCCTCCCTCGTCTTCTGTATTTTGGTTTAATATGTTGCCACTTTCTTTAGGGATTCTATACCTGCCTATAAGGACTGGGCTATTGCTTTGTAGTCCTCACCAGCCACCTTAGGCATGTGCCTTAGACTTCTTTCTTATATAAAAATGCCTTTGATGATGTTCCTGTTTTCCTCTAGCTAAGTGTCACTTTCAGGAAGGAAATCTTCTGAGGATTTCGTTACTACACATAGGGATGCCAGAGTTTCCTTACGGTGTGAAATGGTTGTTATATAAATATATAAAAAAAGACTTAGAAGAGATGGGGCTGCAAGTGCTCATATCAAAAGTAAAACACATGGGAAGGAAGATATGGAATGGATTTCTGGAAACATTGGATGGCTTGTAACCTTTTTTTTTGGGGGGGACGGGGAAGTTTTAAAACCTTCTTTTTGACAATTGTATGCATGGGTGCAATGCATTGTGATTATATTCAGCCCCCCCTTTTACCCTTCTCCTCCTTCTTAACTAGTCTCTCTTCTACTTCATGTCTTGTTCTCTGTCTGTCTCCCTGTCTGTCTGTCTCCTCTCTGCCTCCTCCATCTCTCACTGAGTTTTATTATAGCTGCTTGTGTGTCTTGGGTAAGGAATTACTCATTTGTATTCAGGCAAGTACCAGTGGGTTGTACCACTTAAGACAATGGCATTCCTTTCCCTGGCACTTCTTTCCCTGTCACAAGCTCCCCAGTGAGGAGTGATGCCTCCTAGGTGCCTTCCCAATCCATGACAGAGCGTTGATGATTTATTCAGAAAAGCTGGATAAATACTGGACAGGTCCGAGCTTGTCATTGGTAATTACTTTTCATATAGACTGTGTTTAGCACCGAGCCTGGTACAGACGTGTGGTTTCCAGAACTCTGAGAGAACAGATTTCAGGCATTTTCAAGCAATTAATTTTGTGATCATTTGCTATAGCATCCAGAGAGAACTAATACAGACTTTCTCTGGCATTTTCCCCGAGCCACTCTAAGAATTATCAAATGTGTAAAACACAAAATCCAAGGTGCTTGGAAGAGTTTCTTGAAAGGGTTCCCTGGTCCTTTGGGATTCATGACCCTCTGGCATGCCCATCACGTTTGTCAAGACCAGAATCCTTTACTTCTCTGTACTATCTGTCCCAGCCAACCGTTTCTTTGAGAATGCAACAGTTACTGTCTGCAGTGTTCTTAGAGGCGTGCCCATCACTGTAGCTTTTAATCACCTGTGAACATCCTGCTTGATGCCCCTTCCTCTAAAGGAAGGCGAGCTGCAATTACTGTCTGGCTCCTCCATCCTCATTTGCGTCTTAAACATATATCTATTATGACATTCCTGGCATTATGTTTTTTCATCCCATCCATTCAACAATGAAAATAAATTTAGGTTTTAATAAGAAATAGATTTGTATGTTTCAAAAGTGCGTTTGCTGTGGTTTGAGCATGCAATGTTCCCTCTAGGTTCATGTGTTTGAACACTTGGTCTCCAGATGGTGGCACCATTTGGGAAGTTTGTGGAACCTTAGATGGTGTCTTGTTGGAGGAAGAGAGTCACTAGGAGCCAGGCCTTGAGGTTTTATAACTTGGGCACACTTTCTGCTTGCAGATTCAGTATGACTGGCAGCTTCCCTCCCTTGCTGCCGTGCCTTCCCTGCCATGCTGAAATGCATCCTCTCAAACTCTAAGCAGAATAAAGAAAAAGAATAAACCTTTTTTCTCTAAGTTACTTCTTAACACAGGAATGGAAGAAAGTTACTATTCCAGATCCATTCATAAAAGTCAAAATATGGTTCCCCTGTTTCTTTTTGAAAATATATACATTTTTCTTAGACAAAGACAGAACAAGTAGACTGTATGCATATCTACCTATTTACCATCTACCATTTGACTGTAGTCATGGATTCAGAGTCGAGGAACTAGTCAAGCTACGCTTGGCCTCCTTACCAGTCAGGACTGGAAGATAATAAATGCACAAAACAGCTTGAAACTATGCAGCTCATTGTGATTATTTAGGAACAGGAGATTATAACAGCAGCCACCCAACTGGTGAAAATACAAATATGCAAAAGTGTGTAACCTCTTTCCTTGGGAGACATCCATACACAGTTATGAAATATATTTGGTTATTTTTCTTTTAAATTTCTATATCGTCTTCAGTAAGTGTGACCTCTTGCTGTTATAATAGTTATACATATTTTCTCTTCACTTTTCCTTATGCTGTTTTTAATTGAGGTTTCTCTTCACTTTTTCTTATGCTGTTTTTAATGGAGGATTTAATAGTCCTAAATGATTTAACCCAACAATCTTTCTTTTAGCAGATTCTCATTTCTGAGTCTTGCTATTGAGATCTCTTCTAAGTTAGTAAAGGAATTCTACTATTATATGATTCCCTTTACATCTGAATCCTAAATCTATTTAGATATTTCCTTTGATATGATGTATGAATCCCAAAATCTTTTATTCATACAAGTATTTAGTTATCACTACTTTATATAATAAATTTCCATTCAAGTCATATTTCCTTAGGTGTTACCTTTATCATTTAACAAACTACCATTTAAATTGGGACATATTTCTGGAATTCATCTTCTTTTGTTATTATGTATATATTATCCAAAGACTATACTGTTTTGATTCTCAAAATTTCTAACATATAAATATTGGTTTATACGATCAGTTTCAGAGATTTTCCAGTTATTATGTTTAGTGAGTTATTATTAGTTAATTTTAAAATAGCTTGTACATTTTAGGTGAATGTTCTTTTATTGGGATTCTTCATGAGTGAATTTTATGAAGTTGCTTAAGGAAAACTGGCATCTTCACTGGACTTTGTAATTAGCAAACACGGTCTGTTTTTTTATTTACTCAGCGACTTTGGGTTGTTCAGAAATATGTACCTTTTTTCCTCATTTGCTTTGAAAACTCCTTGTTAAAATAAAATAAAAAGATTTTATTTTAAAAAATTTTAAAAAAGAATCCCAAAATAAAAGATTTTGGGATTCATACATCATATCAAAGGAAATATCTAAATAGATTTAGGATTCAGATGTAAAGGGAATCATATAATAGTAGAATTCCTTTACTAACTTAGAAGAGATCTCAATAGCAAGACTTCTTGATATTTTGTCCCTTTTAGAGTTATTGTTATTGCCATTAATTTTTTCCATTATACTTCCATAGTTGTGTTACTTATACAAATACTATTTTCTGTACATTTTGTGTATGTCTATATTACCATCTAGAATATCGTGGGTGACTACAATAAGATTGGCTTCTGAGCCAGCAGTGAGGCCACAGTCAGATGGTTTGCCCCAGAGAGATAATGGCTTGGTACAGAGTCAAAAATATATGGAAACACAATGTGTAACTGTTCTTTATAATAAAGGGCCAGAACAAAATAAAGCCTGTTTAGTAATATATGATCATAATTTATGTGTATCCGTCTACCCGTTATGGAAATCTCAGAACCTTGAAAATGAAAATGTCATACCTTATTTCTGGACATGTCTCTAGAATCAAGCGAATGCCCAGAAAACAAAGGCCCTAAATATTCATTGAACTGAATAGCACTGAATTTTCTGTGAACTTTGGACTAGTAATGTTTTAAGTCTATTTGTCCCCATAATTATGTAGCTTGTGTTGGTCTTCTTCCTCCTCTTCCTCTTCCTCCTCCTTCTTGCTTCTTCTTCTGATGTTTTTTTCCCTATGTATTTAGGTGAACTGTGTGCATACAGGGTCTGAAGAGGTCAGAAGCGGGCATTGAATCCCATCAAACTTGAATTATAGAAAGCTTTAAACTGCCACAGATGTGCTGGAAATCAAACCTGGGTCCTCTGAAAGAGTGGCAAGTGTTTTTTAACAGCTTAGTCATCTTGAAGCAGCCCATATTTTTCAGTCAGCTTAAATATCCTATTTCTATTGCTGTATTGTCACAACACTGGGATTTGAGGTGTCTGGAAAACGACAGTCATGTCTTTTCTCCAGAGCATCCTTGCATGTCTCAAACCCTGAACAGGGTAAGCCTCTGGTGTTCTGGAGCAGCCCCGTGGACACAGGTGAGCGGAATCAATGCTCCCTTTGTAAAATTTTGGCTGAAATGCCAAAGTTAAACTTAGTTTATTAAACCTAGTTTCAGCTTGTGCTCTTCTAGGGATGGGCGTTAAGATGTGCCTCTTTAATAACACCGGGGAAGCAGGAAAACACTATAATGGAGAAAATTCTGTGTATAGGATTTTTAGCAAAAGTAAAATAAAGACTTGCGGGTTTATTCTGTTTTTATATATTTATAGCCCAGATAGCTCAGGAGAGAGCTTAGGTCTTTTCATAGGACCATTTAATGTGAAGCAAAGTCATAAACCGCAGAAGAGGATGGGAAGGAACAGGGCGCAGAGCAAAAGCTGGAGTCAGCGGCAGACTGCCAGTGGGGAGGCTCAGGGTTAGTCTCCATCTAACATAAAACATATTGAGTATTAATGTACTTTGCAGTACAAGAATCGTAAGAGTTCTAACAATGGTACATATATATTTCATGCTCATTCTGTCGCAGTTGTCTACTTAAGTTTTAATTTAATCTTTGTAATGACTTGCTAAGGTGGGTAGTGGTGCTATTCACTATTCAGTTTTATGGAGCAGCTACTACTAATGTTGAGACATGAAGACAAATCAACCCTGTGCCGTGTGATAAAGAACTCCTCGGGATCTTGACAGTGAATACTGCAGTTGAGATCAAGTACCTTATCTTGTGAATCAGCTGTGGACCTGATGGCCCCATGCTAAGCTCACAGTGATTCTATCGGGTCCATACCACAGAGAGTTATGTTGGCACAGCATCATTTGGGGCAGGTTTTAGAGAAGTACAATTTGCAAGCCTTTATAAAATTAAAATAAGCAAAAATGTTACAGCGTCTAATAGCGATTGGTAATGGAGGAGGGTCATCTTTCTATCTGTTGTTTCATTGGTTAATTAATAAAGAAAACTGCTTGGCCTTTGATAGGACAGAAAATTGGGTAGGTGGAGAAAACAGAACAGAATGCTGGGAGAAAGAAGCTGAGTTAGGAGTCGCCATGATTCTCCCACTCCAGACAGACGCAGGTTAAGATCTTTCCTGGTAAGCCAGCTCATGGTGCTACACAGAATATTAGAAATGGGTTAGATCAATATGTAAGAGCTAGCCAATAAGAGGCTGGAACTAATGTGCCAGGCAGTGTTTAAAAGAATACAGTTTCCGTGTAATTATTTCGAGTGTAAAGCTAGCCGGGTGGCAGGACGCAGCACGCTGCTCCTACTACAGAGTGGTGACCCCGGGGACAATTTTAAACTTTGAGTTAGGAAGTACAGCCAATGTGCTTGTAAGTTAGGGAGACTTGACACTTAAGAGTACCGACTAGCTTCCTCATCCTGTAAGGATAGATCTGGGTGGGTGATGTGATGTATGTCAGTCAGGTTATGCTGTGCTGTGCTTTGAAAACAAGTAAGTCCCTGAACGGCATTGACTTTGCACATCTCCCCAGTGCTTTTTCATGTTCATTTAAAGGCTGACATTTCTGATAAATGTTCCTCATTATCCAGTTATGGCTTGGGGCAAAAGACTTCCAAGGTCAGTAGCAAGGAAAAGAAACTACTCTTCCATCTCTCAAATGGGAACAGAGACTGGACATACTGTTCTGGCTTATGCTAGCCACAGAGTTTCCTTCTCTAGCCCTCTGGGGTCAGCATAGAGTGGGCATGTAAAATGTTCCTAATTTGGGTCTGTGGCTGCAGGAGGTATGCCTGTGTAGGCGGCGCCCCAAATTGGTATTTGTTTATAATCCTGTGTTTTTATAGAAACACAATAGAGTTGGAAAATCCTGTGTTTCCATGTGCCTAGTACATATTAGACTCTTCATATGTAATGCAGCTATGTAGTGTAGTCTGGAGGCTCAATCCTCAGCCAACGTTATTTACCTTGCATTAAGGTGTAATTGAATCTCAGACCACCTGTTGACCTAAATGATCACCAAGCCTATTTCCTGCCCAGAGCTTTCATGATCCTGTTGGAATATTTGCTCTACATTTTAAATAGAGGACTCCAAAATGATAACTTTAAGCAAGAAATTGCCTGTGATGTGGCAGACACTGACTTCTTTCATCTTTCTTCACTCTGAAAATTCCACCTTGAATTTATTCTGTCATCTCCCCCATTCTTTCTGCAAAGGACATAGGAGTCTCCCACAATATCACATTGCTGGCCTTCCCCATTATAAGTGGCTAATGAATCTTCATTCCTTATTTCATGAGGCTAAAGAAATACAGATAACTCCAACAGGGCAGCATGTACTTCTCAATGGTTGACAAGGGAATGTTTTATTAATTTATTTTTAAATCATTGCAATCAAATGTCTATTCGGATGTCTGATTCTTTTCTCCCAGTAAAATGAGAAATGGTTGTTAAATGTTTCTCATGTCTCCTGTAAATAAACGGCAACATGCTAATGGATGTACAGCCAGAATTAATCTCAGAAAGAAATCACCAGTGACATGCAAAGAAGATTATGCACAGTTCCCACAGCATTTTGTCAAGAAGCCCATTTTCATGAGGACAGTTTACATTTGCATTCAATTGCTTTTGTGCTCTCTGCCACACATTTTGATCCTTTAAAAAAAGAAAGAAATAAACAAAGCCAACGTGTATGCCACTTGGGCGTAATAGTATCAGATAGTATGATGCTTGTGGAAGTCATTAAAGTCACCTCCTGCCTCCTCCCAGGCACATAAGAATTCATCTTGCAATTTCACCCACTCAAGGGCACGAGCTTCCAAACCTCCTCTGGTAACTAATTTTACTATCTGACAACACTTTCTGTCATGATGTTTTTCTCTTACAAATGGTGGGACTGAGCTGCCTCTTGTCTTGGTTTCCAAACCTCCAGGAACTAGATGAGCAATCAGCTAGAGTTCTCTGCAAAACCGGCAGTGTTTTTCGAAGCTCATCAAAGCAATGGTGACTTTTGTTCGTGTTGTTCACAGTCACTGTCTTTAAGAGTCCTCTCTCGCTTCATTAGAGTTTTCAACCGGCCCAAATTTATTATTCCACTTATTTAGAAAAATGATTTATTTCTGCAAAGAGATGAATGCAAAATAACATGCATTTTAAAGCCAAGGTCTTCAAGGAAATTTTGAGGAATGGGTTGAGGAAAGAGAGCATTCCTGAAGAACACTGATGGCTGTGATGATAAAGAGGGTGAACATTGGTCTAGGGCACAAGCAAATAAAGAGGAAAAGGGACCAAAGGATCTAACTGAGCAGTCAAATGTGTTTCAAGATTAATGTCATCCAGACATGATGGTACGTATGTTAAACGTGGATTGTGTATGAAAACAAAAGCCACTTTGATTCTGAGCAAAGAGAAGTGTGTGGTGGGAAAAAGCCATACTGCCTACAGCCTGTGGATTAATGACCTAACTCTTGGATGATCTTAAAGAGGTGCAGGTGCAAGTGGGCTCCCAAGAATCGTTGTAACGAGCTGGATTTATGGTGCTGTGCAATGGTAGGGCAGTTATTAGTAAATAACAGGGATGGTGGGGTAATGACCTGATCGTTGGCCTATAATCAATCAGAGGTTGATTTCTGTGTGTGTTCTCCTGGGAGATTATTAGAAGCAATACACAGCTAAGACCAGCCACTGGCTCACTGGGGGCCCATTAGTGGCTTGCAGGGAGCCCATTAGTGGCTTGCAGGGGGCAGCTATTCTATTCCTGTACACAGAAAAATTCTGTTTACTGGAAAAACAAAGAGAAATGACTGAGAGATCTCTTTTTCTTGTGATCTATTTTCTAAACTCGATACATCTCTGAAGCAAACCTCATTTAACTGCAAATAACTGGAGAAAAACTAATAGATGGCATAGTGTTGACTGAGATTTCTGTCCTGCCCAGTCCTGCAGTTGTTCAGTTCCAAAGAAACACAGAGAGGTCTACATTAATCATAAACTGGCTGGCCTATTAGCTCAGGCTTCTTATTAACTCTTACATCTTAAATTAGCCCATAAGTCTTGTCTGTGTTAGCCACATGGCTTGGTACATTTTATTGGTGAGGCATTTTCATCTTGCTTCCTCTGCAGCTGGGTGAAAACTGCAGACTGAGCTTTCTCCTCCCAGAATTCTCCTGTTCTCATTGCCCCACCTCTACTTCCTTCCTGGTTGCCCCACCTATACTTCCTGCCTGGCTATTGGCCAATCAGCATTTTATTAAAATACAAATGACAAAACTTGACAAAGTACAAGACCATTGTCCCATAGCAGTATAGGATTCATTTATCAAAGGTTTTGATGATAAAGTATGTCACTAAATGCATAAGTAGGCCCCTGCTTATGCATTAAATATATTTTCAAAGAGGCTCAAAACATAGAGAACTCTGACTTAGATGTTATGTGTAGGTATGTGCAGATCATTTGCAAATATTTTAAGGAATACTTAAAATGTGATTTCCTGCCCCCCTTGGCACTGTAGCCTCAGCATTTAATATATATCTACTACCTTATACTTGTGATTTCATGGTTGTTTTTGCATGTAAAGTTTCTTTTGTAGTTAGAGTTTTTAATTTCTGTGAAGAGACACCATGACCACAGCAACTCTTATAAAGGAAAACGTCTAGTTGGGCTGACTTACAGTTCAGAGGTTCAGTCTATTGCCATCATGGCAGGAAGCATGGTGGCATGCAGGTAGACATGGTATTGGAGAGGAGCTGAGAGTTCTACATCTGGATCAGCAGACAACAGGAACAGAGAGAGGTGACCCTGGGCCCAGTCTGAGCATTTGAAGCCTCAAAGCCCACCCCCAGAGGTATATTTCTTCCAAAAAGGCCACACCTATTTCATCAAGGCCACACCTCCTGATAGTCCCATTCCAATGAGACTATAGGGGCTGTTTTCATTCAAACCACCACAGTTCTGTATCTAGTAGGACAACTGAAGGCTAACTTCCTTCTATGGAAATGCTTATTTTATTTTTAAGTAGGTGTACATGTGTGCAGGTGTGTATGTGGATATGTGCATGTGTGCATGGGTGCCTGAGGAGGCCAGAAGACCATGTCAGATCCCCTGGGGCTGGAGTCAGAGGTGGTGGTGACCTACTAGATATGGGTGCAGGGAGATGAACTTAGGTCTTGGGCAAAACCAGCAAGTGCTCTTAAATTTTGAGTCATCTCTCCAGCATGAGGCTAAGTTTATCAATGTTGTTTTCTTTGCATGAAGTAAGTCACTTCATTCATTACACTCAATAGAAGTAGCCAGGGCATTTTTAGTGTTGGGGTTCCTGTAGCTTCTATTCACTTTAGAGCGTAGCAATGCTATCATGTGGCTGGGATTCAAGTTACTTTATCCAGCTCAGCAGCTTGGATCTGATCATGTCGAAGAACTGACCTGCCAATGGGAGCACACAAGGTGTTGTGTGTGTTCTCCGTGACTAGCAGAGGCAGGGGAGAACCAATTTGTCCCATGAAAGCTGATTTAGTGAGATCAGTACAAACACACAAAACAGAGCAAAGCTTAAGACAGAGTCCCAGGAGTAAAAGACACAGTTCTTAACCCTGGTGAAACTAGGTTAGTCAGGGCTCACTGCGAACACAAAATAAACCAAATCAAACCAACGGAACAAAATAGCCACATCTTCCAGAAAGCATCCCTTTCTCCTCCTCATTTGGGGATTTGTAACTCAGAGGCATTAGTGTGTTCTTAATTATTATACTATCTGGTGTTTGGCCACACCTCCCTCCCCTTTCTTTCCCACAGGTCAATATCAGTAGGTGTGTGCAGAGGCACATCTATCTGATGAAGGTTGTTTGCAAGAGAAGTCACTGCTAAGTTGTCTGCCTTGCCTTTCCAGCAGGGGCCCAGGAGGGATGGAGATGCAAGATGTAGAACAGTGCCCTGGGGCCAAGGGTTTTATTTGTTTAGCTTCATGCATGACATGACTTGGAACCATTTCCGTGCATAATCCTTGTTTAAATTTTTATGTTTTTTTTGTGCACGCCCTAACTGTTCCTTTTCAATGTAAGAATGTAATCACACACACACACACACACACACACACACACACACACACACACACAACAAAGCCCAACAACTATGAGGTAAAGCACTTGCTATGAGTGACATTCACTCATTCCGCACACCGTTCTATACTGTGAAATACTACATTATACTTGATAGGATTCTACGGTGCTGTTAATTTTAAAAAAATACAAAACTAAAATTCTTCTTTGAAAAGCCTATCTACTGAGGCTGATGAGCTGCAAGCATGGAGACAGGCTGTCCTGGCTAATACAGCTGAGGTGCCATTGCATCTGGAGGCTGCACGTCTGGATTATTTGGGGGGAAGATCACAGTGTACCCCCCATTAATTAGACCTGCAGCTGCTTGCCAGGAAGCCTCACACACATTGGATAGGTCAAGCAAGCTGCGCTGACCACACACAGTGTGGAAAGGTGGCTGTAATTAGTGAAGACACCTTGTATGTTTGAATGATGTAAAGAGAGTGACCGAGCCCATATAAATACTCGTAAACCTACCACATCTTGGCCGCACAATGCTGCTGCTGGGCTCTGGGCATCAAGATGGCCCTCAAGTGGAAGGCGGAGGAGAGGAGGCAGAAGATCCTTTCACAGGTGTCAGGACAGTATTCAAGGGAGAGGAGGACCACAGGCGACCCCTCCCCTACGAGTCTGTGTGCCTTCATCGGGGAAGATACATCTCTCCAAAGACTCTTCTACCTGCTACCGTGATGTGGCTTCGTCTGTCTGCCCACTTTACAGCAGAGACGTGAGCAAGAAGTGTGTGGGCAGCATGGGGGTTTTGTTAATTACTGTGACTTGATCACTCTGTGGTGAACACCTGCTTTAGTGCGCCATCTCGAGCCCCGTCTATACACAGTACGTCCTAGTATGCATTTGACTGTTTGACTTCTAACCAATGTGTGAACATGATACACTGGTGGCCAGAACTACATGGTCAGACTTTGGATACTGAGCTTTTTTTCCTAGCAGTGTGCAGTCTGACACTTGCGGAGGTGGGTAGTGAGGGTGAGCTTCTGCTCCTAGCCAGCCATGTGACCAAGGACAAAAGAAGCCAAGACTATAGAGGGGGTTTTCAGACTTGAGGTGGTTTCACTGTTTTTCAACTCTCTGATGGTGTGAAGGTGATGTGGTACCCTTTAAACTATAGTAACCGTATGCTAATGGTGAGCATAGAGACCTAGTAAATAAAAAACCTTTTGTGTAGTATGCAATGATGTACATGAGGTAGTCAACATTTTTATGTTGGGGTTCTTCTAGCATCTTGTCCAAGAAGGCTGCCTTGATAGGCAACAAGATCTCAGTAGAAAGAGTTGTCATACCTGGGGCTGAAGAGAGCAACAAAACTAGCTAGGATAAGGTGCACTCATCTTGGTCACTTGGTCTATTATCAAAGACTGTTATAGACTGTGTGGTATAAACAATTTACACTTCTGGAGTCTGAGAACTCAGAGCTGGGTGCTAACGAGATTGTCCTTTTGATCCACAGAGGACACCGATTTTTCTCCCTGTGTTGTCATGAGGTTATTACTTGCTGTGTGCTCCAGGAAGAAAGTGGTGTTGGCGTCTTTGTATAAGGACAGGGATCATGACTTCCTAAAGGTTCATCTCTACATGATATCCTACCGACGGGTGGGACTTCCATCTAGGAGTTCTGAGGTGACCAAGCAGCTCACAGCACCCCACCTGTGAGAACAGAGGTTCCCACAGGAAGCATGTCCCCAGAATCCACACAGGCACCCAGGACAGACTACAGACTGGCTTTCGTATCTCCATTGCCCTCTTGGAATCCAACTGTGGAGGGCTCGGAAACTGAAGCTAGTGAGATGGAAAGAATTTAAAATGTCACACAGCCATAGAACGCCCTTCTTCCTCCAGCTACCAGCTTTCTGCGGTATCCTGGTCCTGCAAGGCTGAAGTTCCAGCCAGCGTAGAGCAGAATTTGATACACCCAGAAAACTTTGAGATCCTAAACTTTTATCCTAGAGGAGGGGGTTGTATTTTAAGAGACAGTAAGAATGAACTGTAAAATTAAATGGTGTAAGATACGCTCACTCAACCTAACCATTAGGTCCATTTTACCATCCAATCCAGTATTAAGGGGAAACTTTAATTTCCCATGAATATTTTTAGTGACTAAATTAATAAAAAAACACAGAACACACTAGATTTGAGAGTTCTCATGGCTGGTGGTCTCTGGGCAAATATTTAATTTTTTAATGTTGGAGGATGCTGCAATGCATAAAATGGCCGCTTGGTGGCAGCCGAACACGAGCGGTGAGGACTACTCACTTGGAGGCCCAGAAGTTTTATGTTGAGAAGCATTACTCAACTTCCCAGGGCAGTGCTTACTCCTGTTATGGTGGAAGATCTGTTTTTTCCAACAGTGTTTGTTTCATGGCTGAGCCCTTGTTGGTTCCGTGAGGCCAACTTTCGTGCAGCTTTCCGAACATCCCGGCTGCCTTCGTAATTAAAGCAGTCAGGACTCTGGGATGGTGTGGAGGGTCTACCAGGCCCCCGTAGTTCCTCCTTGTAGCCCCTCCTTTCATTCCTTCCTTTCTTCTTTCCTTTTTTTGTTATCTTCTTACTTTTCATTACAATCTGCCCCAAATGAATCTTGTAATTAGTCCATTTCTTTAAAATTTCATTTTTGAGGACCCAATAACACCTAGAACAAATTATGATCTTGTTAAGCAATAGTTCTATAAGGTTCTTACATTTATCTATCTATCTATCTATCTATCTATCTATCTATCTGTCTGTCTGTCTGTCTGTCTGTCTGTCTGTCTGTCTGTCTGTCTCTGTCTGTCTATCTATCTGTCTATCTATTTACTTATTTATTTTGTGTGTTTATGCACATGTGCTCATGTGTGCACTTGCACACACACACATGGAGATGCTACAACAGGACCTGTGTTGGTCCTCATGCTTGACAGCAATCATCTCTACCCAGAGCAGTGTCATTGCCTCTTTTCTTTGTTAGAGATGAACATTAGCTGTCCTGTGGGTGCACAGTGAGCTGTAGGTTTAGAAATTGTGGTGCTGGCATGATTAAGACCTGACAGTTGGGAGAAAACTTGCTTTGTGTCCTCAGGCCAAGCAACAATTAGATATCTGGTGAGTTTTAGGAGATTTGTTCAATCAGGCTGTGGACGTTGTGTATGTGACAGTCACCATGCTGGACTAGCTGGGTAATGTGATGAGGGCCACCAAATGTGGCTCCTCCATTGGCGTCATGTTCAGACATATTGCACAAGTGTGACTGCAAAGAAAACCTCCGAAGGAAGACCTGCAGACTGTGGGAAGGCTCATAAACACATCTGTTGCAGGAGGGCCTAGGTCACATGAAGAATGTACACATAATGGGAAGTCTGATGGAGGAGCTGATGTTAACTAGGGAATGAGCCTGTCTTCTGTTGCTATAACATAGTAACTGAGACCAGGTAAGATGTCAAGTTGACACACAATCATTTCGGAAGAGTCTCAGTGAAGGTTTGCCTATATCACGATAGCCTATGCGGGTTTGTCTTGATCATGCTTATAAATACAGGAAGACTCAGCCTAGAAGCAGGTCATACCATTCCCTGGGTTTAGGTTTTAAATTGCATAAGAGTAGAGAGCCAGAACAGATAGGCTGAGCTTGTGGGCCACAGCAGCGTGTGGAACCGTCAGTAATACGTGTCTGCAATGGCGTGCACATGTGTCTGTGGGAGTAGCCAAGAAGCACAGAAGGGACGGGGTGTCCTGGGTTCCATAGGACCAAGCTCTGGCCTGGGAATGGGAGCTCTGAAGGAGATAGGAATCCAGGGAGGAGTGACCAAACTTAAGAGACAGTGCAGCACCTACCACTGCCGTCTTCGGGAGACTAGCTTTGTCTGCTTGCAAAAGACCATCCAAGATGGCTGTGGGGAGGTCCTTGGACCCTTGGTTGAATAGCCAGCCACTCCATCTAGCCATCTACTTTCACAAGAGCTTTGGGGCTCAGGGAGGGGAGGGTACGTAGATCGGGAAAGCATAAACATGCAGCTATGGGAAAGTCATCATCCAGACTTTGTGGCCACTCTAGGGCCACTTGGGCTCTTGTTAATAACCATCATTGGTTCCCCAGAAGAGATTTGAGTGGATTTTAACCTTGGTTTGTCATTGGGACCTTAGAAGGATGGGGGAAGTTGCACAATTTTCCCATCATTCCCAGAGTGGAAGAAAATTCTCACAATAGACCTTAAATGGACTGAACTTGCAGATTGGATATATAGGATGGTTTAGAGAAGGGAACATCTTGGATTTTTCTTTTTAATTTTTTTTTTTGCCCTGTGTGACTACATGCTTGTATGTGTGAACATGTGTGTGCATGTATGTGGAGGTCAGAGTCCAACAGCAGGGTGTCCTCTTCAGTGGCTTCCCCGCAAAAGATGTATAAGGTAGAAAAGATGCCCAGATGAAGCACTGTGAGACAAAACCTCCAAAGTTTATATTATGGTGGCCATCTACTGCTGGACGTGGGCTCTGCCCTTAAGTGGTCATCTATTGCTGGACATGGGATCTGCCCTTAAGTATGGTGTGTATAACTGAAACTCTGTTGGAGAGAATTGATTTGTCTTTGCGGGCAATTATATATTGAGCTAGCTTCTGGGTTTTGGATGGGTGCTTGTGTCTTCTTTCTCTCTCAGTATGGGACCCCATCTGGTTTAGAGCTGTGCAGACTCTGCTCATGCAGCCCCAGTCTCTGTGAGCTCATATCTGTACCAGTCCTGTTGTGTCTAGAAAGCTAGCTTCCTTGGTTTTTCCCATCCCCATTGGTTCTTACAGGCTTTCCACCTCAGCTTCCTCTGAGATCCCTGAGGAGGGATTGATGGAGACAACCCGCTCAGGCCCGAGTGTTCCAAGGTCTCTCTCACTCTGTCCAGCTGTGGACAGAGTTTATTTCCATCTACAGCAGGAGGAAGCTTCTCTAATGATGCCTGAGCAAGACTGATCTTTGAGGTAGTACAATGTTGTTAGGCATTTTTATTATTTTTTTATTGCATTCCTTTAGCAGTACTGTCGGCCCATGGCTTTTGTAGTCTCAGGTTCGTAGCAACGTGGGCAGTGTGAGGCATGAGTTCAATCCCACGGAGTATGTAATAATTCCAACGAGATAATGGTTGGTTACTCCTATAACTTTTGTGCTTCAGTTGTACAACACTGTAGCTGGGTTGGTGTTTGCCTTTCTCCTCTGTTTTTTTGCGCAGTACCTTCTAGTACCATGGACACTAGTCAGTTGGGGCGAAGGCTCTAGATAGGCACCAGCTTCAGTGAGTGATGGAGGTGTTTTCAGCAATAGGGCCCTACCGTCAATCTCTCCCCATCTTATATCTTGAGACATAGTCTCTTACTCTGGATCTCTTTGATTCTGCTACACTTTCTGGCCAGAAATCCCCCAGGGATCCACCTGTCCTCTCCCCAGTGCTGAGGTTACAGGGACATGCTACCACACCCAGATTTTTATGTGGGTGCTGGAGTTCTGAACCCAGTCTTCATGCTTATGCAACAGATACTTTACCCAGGGAACCATCTCTCTAGCCTTTGGACTAGATTATTCTTCCTTGTTTGTTTTAACTATCAGTAAGAGAGTCCACTATAACTTCAACATTCATAATTTTTATTGGTCCTTCATTATGTAGGCTTGACTAATTGATGGCCTATATGATCAGTCTCAATATACAAGTAAAATAATGCTATGTGATTCAAAGTTTGCACCTTAAAGTCACGCAGAGGCTTATATTAGAGTGCTCTAGAGGATCAAAAGGGATGAATGAATGTATATTATGAAAGACTGGCTTACATAGTATGGGATGTATTCAATCAGCTATCAGATGATTGAAAAGTTGAGAAGTTGGGAGCTGTTCAGTTGCTCAGTCATCTCAACTGGGTAATGAAGGCATAGAAGATTCCTGGACTGCTGCTGGTCTTCAGTCTATGTTGAAAGGCCAACAAAGCTGGGTTCTGGATAATCATAGCAAAGCAAATGACAGTATCAGCAACAATGGGATAGCTAAACTCATAGCAAGACATAAAGCAAGCAAGCATGCAAGCAGTACTGTATTTTCCTTGGACCTCTTTGTCTCAGAGTATGTAATAATTTAATAATTGCCTGAAGAATGTGTCCCGTCCCTCCTCTTTTCTCGTCCCCCCTCCTCCATCTCCATTCAGAAGGGGTAAGGCCTCCCACAGTACACAAGTCAAGTTGAGGCAGGACCAAGCTCCTCCCTCTTGAATCAAGTCTGGTCAAGGCATCCCACCATAGGAAATAGGTTCCAAGAAGCCAGCTCACACACCAGGGAGAGGTCCTTGTTCCACTGCTAGAGGCACCACAAAAGACCAAGCTACACAGCTGTCCCATGCCCGCAGAGGGCCAAGGTCAGTCCCATGCAGGCTCTCTAGCTGTCAGCCCAGAGAGTCCACGAGCTCCCACAAGCTCAGGTCTGCTGTCTCCATGGGTTTCCCCACCATCATCTTGACCCCCCCCCTTGCTCATATAATCCCTTCCCCCTCTCTTCAACTGCACTTCCAGAGTTCAGCCCAGTGCTTGGCTGTGGATCTCTGCATCTGCTTGTATCAGTTAGTCTTCATCAGAGATGAAGGCTCTTGGATGACAATTAGTGTGGTCAACAATCTGATCACTGGGAAGGCCAGTTCAGACATCCTCTCCACTACTGCTAGGAGGATTAGCTGGGGTCTTCCTTATGGGTTCCTGGGAGTTTTCCTGGCACTGAATTTCTCCCTAACAGCCAGGGAAGGTTTTTAAGACCCAGAAACTTCTAAAAGGAGGCTTGTTAAGACCCAGGGAGGGTATAAGGAAGGCTTGTTAAGTCTCTAAAAATAAATAATTAAGAAGCCTCAGAAAGCCTACCAGATTCACAAGATCTCTTGTTCCTCAAGGCTTTTTTGTTTTGTTTTGTTTTGTTTTGTTTTGTTTTGTTTTTATAAGCAGTAAGGAATGCCCTCCCACCAGCCAAACTGCCTGAGAAGAGGAGACTCTTCATCCTGTCCTGTCAAGCCACTTTCAAATCTTGCAGAGAGCTCTACTGTGTGTATGGGCTTTATATGGGACAGTGCCTTTGAGTCATCCCTGCTCAGACAAGTGACCTAATAAACTCACTGGGTCCTCAAGTTGGACACTGGTGGTATTGTTATTTTGGTCTATAGCTGGTTTCTTGTCTGCGGTGAGTAGACATTTGTTCATGTCTTCCCGGAACAGTGTCAGACAACACTAAGCCACCTTATGGAAGGCGCTTCTCACTTTGGAGGAGAGCCTCACATAGCCGTTCCTGAACATGTCCTCACAGACATCACGATGTAAGTGTCTTAGTTGATTCCAGATCTAATCAGGCTGATTACCAAGATTACCCATCACAGTTCCATCCTTTGTCAGCTCGACACTCAACCCTGTTCTTATTTCATGCTTAATTTCCAAATAAGAAAACCAAGGGCACAGATTCACCTATCACTTCTGTGCACTTTTTCATCCTGTGCACAGCTGAAAAGGCACAGCTTTCCCCTGAAAACAGGTAAGTTTCTTGAGGAATGTCAAGACTTGCAATATTGCATAATTTAAATATAATAATATATGTTTAATAACATGTAACTGCTGTTATTATCTCAAACGTTATTACATTATATAACATGACAAAGAGACAGGAAATAAAACACACATATTGATCAACGTTGAGGAAAAATGATTGATGATCTCGGCACTGGGTAAAGGAACTTAGGTTGAAAACAGATGATTCCCTAACCTTGATTCCTAAAACGCTGGAGAAAGCCTGAAGTCTTGCCTGATCAATACAATGTGAATCACAGGACTGAAGAACATCTGGTGCTCATCATTCACGCCCAGAGCATGCTTCTAGGAGAGGGCTTTGCTCAATGAGAAGTCCGTTGCTCTTAATCCCATTCCATCCCTGCTTTCTCTCTTTTCCCTATCCTGCCCTCCCTCAGGATTCCTCTTTTGATGCCTTGCCCTCTTCTATCCTTTATGTCTTTGCAACATTATATTTAAATTCCCTCTCTATGTTTTTTATCCAGTTCTATCCCATACAGAGTTTTGTGCTGGTCTTGAGGGAGGAAGCCTTTAAGAGAAAAGATCACGTGAAAGATAGCTAGTGGAAGGAGCTCCTCTCTGGAGAATGAATCCGGTCTGGGAGGCAAACATGAGTTTTCTTAAAACAATCCCTTTGGCATGCGTCAGGGTCCCTTGCCCGATTTTCTTCCATGCTGTGATATGGCTAAGGGCCACCTGCCTAGGAGTCTGATGTCCTGCAATTTGAACCTTCCAGCCATCAGACTGAGCCTAGCTAACCTGTTTAGTTTACCACATAGCCTCCAGTATTTATAACAGAAAAACAAAATGCGCCACAACGTGGCTCCCGATGAATTGTGCAGCTTCAGCTTTCTGCTAGCTATGACCTTTTCCGGACTGGTCACAAAGGGTTAACACAGATTTGGGTGAAGGAATCGACCTGGACTAGTTGATAACATGCTACAACTTGGAGCTATTTTTGCTTTCTTTTGCTCATGTTCTTGTAATTTTAACATTACACAATTCATGGCGTCTCGTTGGGTGATGTGGCTTCACTATCCTTTGCTTCCTAATTTGACAAAAATATAATTTTATATATAATGATGGGTTGCTCTGCAGATGAAGTAAGTTGAAATCTTGTAAAGTGAATCATAAGCAATTTGTAAATCCTCGCATTATTGGAACTATCATTAGAGGATGGGCATGGGTTCACACAGTGAGACCCCCATAGAGCTGGAGCCTAGGCAGTGGAGGATGTAATTACACTGAGGTTACTCACTGGGTAAAGCCAGTGTTTCCTGGGGTTTATGGGACAATTTCCCTGTACACGGGGCGCCTTTGTGGAGTAGGAGGAGAATAGAAAGGAGTGGGTGTTTCTGCTCGGATAGCGAGGTACAAGAATAACGCAGCCTCCGTTTGGCTCCTTGAATGGTCCTTTCCTGAGTGACATGAGACGTGTTTATATAACTTAATAATAGTAATAAAGACTGAGTTCGAACGCTGCCATAACACTTACTAAGTGGGAGTTGGCCACTACCAGCCTTTCACTCGTTACTTTCTCAGACTCTATATTGGTCTGGTACCAGCTGCTGTCTATTCCCACCTCCATCTGAGCCACAGAGAGCCTGGGTCTGAGATTGGGATGTGACACACTAGGCTCACGAAGTGAGATGATCACTGAGCGGGAAGCTTAGGTTGGAATCTGGCATTCTTTCCCCAGGCTACAAACAGCTTTAATTCCCAAGTCACCCTTGCACTTCCAAGGCCTGCAGATGTCTGTTTTTACACGCAACATTATTAAGAAAGCAGCCAGGAAGACTTTGGCTTCCTCTTCCCTTGACAAGGAGAGCTTACTCAGTGAAGCTGCATAGGGGTTGACACCATCCATGAGGACACTCCTAACCCTGAGTGTTCCTAAGTTTTGAGTGAAGAAACTGATAAATTTGGAGAAAGCAATATTCATGGGAATAAGACAAAGGTGTGCAATGAAATCACTGCCTCCCAGCGTCTAACCAGTAGGAGCAGGGAAGCCATCTACTAAAGAGAAACCAGATGTCTACCTTTCGTGGCTCCAGCTGCACTCAAACGTGTAAACTCCAGGTGCAAACGTGTAAGCACCTGCAGTGCTCCAGGCACCGCGCTGTTACTGGTTCGGCGTCTTCGTCCTCCAGATCTTACAGCTTCAGAGTGAGATGTTGGGGAAAGACTAAGTTCGCTGTTGACAGAGACGTTATAGAAATTTCTGAAAGTGGAAAGGTGTTAAGGGGACTCAGGCGTGGAGATGTCTGCTTGGTATAAGATGAATGAGCCAACAGTGCAGAGCATATGAGAAGGTAGGCCGGTTAGAAAACACGAATGCAGAGGGACCTGCTTTGAGCTGAGAATGAAAAGGCAGTTTTGAAGGGAAAGAAGAGGGAACAAGCATCCTTACTAGATGGGAGGAGAGTGCGGAGCTAGGCTTCTTCTCTCTCAGAACTCCCAAGACTTGGTAAGAATGTGATCATGGCAGACATCCTGAAACCAAGCAGGACTGGTTAAGTCAAAGGTGAACCCATGAAGTGACCGACTTCTCCAATAAGGATTTCTAACTCTTGGCCCTGGCAACAGCAAAAGTTCCCTTCCATTTCGCATGCATTTTGGTTCCTGCGCTGTTGCTTGTGGGAGGCCCCACACATGCAAGGGTGTGATTAGAAATACAGTACTCTCCCCGCAGCGGGGGAATTTACACACAGTTCGTGCTCAAATACAAGAATGGAAAGAATGTTAAAGTCTCGCCTTCCCTTCATGAAAACTGTCTTTATTTTGCCATGCTCTCTTGGCGTGTGGATTTATGTTTGACTGTTGTCTACATAAAACTCGGGTCTTCATCCGTCATGATTTCTGAAGCTCTGACTGTCGTTGAGCAGTGCCTAAATTGTGTGCTCTGGCTTGGTTGGGGAGATGGGTCTTCAGAGTCATCTGCTGGGGCCATGTTAAAGGAGCTTGGTTGATAACGAGATAACAACCCTCATTAGCTCAGCCTGCAGAAGCAATTATCTCAGTCCACAGCACAGTTTACCTTTGCCCTGGCTGGAAGGACCTGGCAGATGGTCGGTTCTGGGAGGGTTCAGCGTGGTTGTCTTTGAAGTCTCAAGTTTGTTGAAAGCAAAGTGTTACTCTAGTGTGTTGGTTCCAGTGACGAATAGCTGGTGGCCTTCAGGTTTCATGTCGGACAAGGGTAGGGAAAGGTGTTACATCTGAGGGGAGCCCTCGCTCCCTGCCTCCTCCTGTGTAGGCTCCCTTGGCTGTTTGATGCTCTCCCCTCCCCAGTTCCACAATATTTCCTCAAGGGTTACACTGTTGCCTTCTCCGTCCCTTGTCACTTCTGGGATCTGTGTTCATTTCTCCCTCCCCAGATGTCCCTTCGTTCAGTCGCTGTCAGATCTGATTGGTTTGTGAGACACAGAGACAGGCCCTATGCAAAAAGCAAAGTCCACACCTCTGGACAGCATGGGGCTTTTATGACTTCATTAGTATTCCGGCAATGTTTTAGAATACCCACAACAAAACAAAACAAAAAGGCCAAATGTATATGTTGACAGCCCTTTGAACCTACCTGGTGTCTGGCTCATACTTAAGAACACAAACAGATAAAAAGAAACCATTCTGCTTTTCAGGCAGGAATTCGGTACATTATCAAATAAATGAAGTCAAGTAGCTTTAATAATCTCCTGAAATAAATTGATTTTCTTCCCCTGTAGCCAGTGACTGTGTATACTGCTGCCTAACTATGGAATAGCTGTGCGACAGGCCACTGGCTGTAGGCACCGCCTTTATTGTCTCTGCAGACTCCTTTGTTGAACTGACATATGAAAAAGAAAATGTAATAGGAACCTCAAAGCTAGTCTAATGAGGGTGACCTAGTTGAAAAAAATGCTAAAGAATCTCTCGTGTAAAATCGTTTTAATTCTCACTAAGAATAAGACGAGTCATTTGGAGTTCTGAGTACTTCCAATTAGCGAGCGAGAGAGACTCTGATTAAAAAAAATCAGACCTGCTGACTAGCAGAGTGTGCTTAGCTTTTTATTTTGATAAGTGGTTTTAAGTATTTCTTATAATAATCCAGTCTGTAGACTAATGGGCTGCAGTGTGTCTTTTAACTGTGATAAAGTCTTTGGGAAATGAGACCCCTTCATAAGCATTTGCCATTAAATCTTGGATGGGAGGTAAAATGAAGTCTTTTTCCGATCGCAATGATCATGTTTTTCTGATTAATGAAGTGAAAAATAGATCATCTGACTATATAGAAATTACAAAACCCCACACACAATGCGACGCACACAGACATTAATTGCTATTAGTGGCTCTGATGTCTATCCTGAAGCACCACATTTAACTGTCTTTTTTACTTGCCTGATCAAGTTATTTGGATTTTTTTTTCTCTCATTATGGAAGAAGAGTTTCCTACATTTTATGGCTAGGTCTCCTAGCATCAGAATTGGAACTGATTTTCAGTGCGGCTCCTCGGGGATGCCTTGTTTTGTGAGCATGCAGAATCACCTGCTATTTGCTTCCTTTGATTCTTTTCTTCCCAGCCCACAGCTGTCTCAGTGTTGTGTTTGTTGGACAGTATACTAGCATGTTCATTATTTTGTCCCAATAATTATTTTACTTTGTGTGTGTGTGTGTGTGT
>NC_022010.1:95351851-95357372 GCF_000317375.1 Microtus ochrogaster
TGTGTGTGTGTGTGTGTGTGTGTGTGTGTGTGCATGTGTCTGTGTGTGTGGGGGGGTGAGGGTGTGCATGAACATACCCCCCTCCCCACATACATGCAGCATGTAGAGGAAGACATTAGGAGCCCTGCATTCTCTGCACAGTTTCCTTGAAACAAGCTCTGTCACTAAATGTGAAGCTCACTGTTTTGGCAAGGCTGGCTCAGCTGCAAGCTCCCAGGACCCCATCCTGGTTCCTTGGCTATGCTTGGCTTTCACACAGGCAGTGGGGATCTAAATTCAGATCCTCACGCTTGCACAGGAAGCCACCTCAGTTGTCTCTGAAGCTGCCCCCACCCCAGTAGTGTTGCTTCAGCCAGACATTTCATCTGTCACCTTGGCATTGACACCACAGTGTGTGGATGCCAGGTGCAGAAGAACTCCTTGGTGGATGACAACAGTCTGCTAATGACTTGCATAATTTGTAGATACCAGCAAAACAAACAGAGGCAGATCTCTTGGCCTTCATGTGTCTGCTTGGACTATGCGAGAGCCTTTGTAACTGATGCTATTAGTTTCTTGTCGGGAATAATGAAACAGTTAAATATCTCTGCATCTCTGAAACGCACCTTCAAGTGTGCGAAGCCATTTTGGATGCAGAAAGTACTTCAATGACGTTTTGCCATTCATCTAGTCTATAAAGGTCCTTGCCAGATCTTTTTTTTTTTTTTGAGTCTTCATAAATTCCCATGGGTTCTGCAGGATCTGGAGGCTGATTTTATTAAGGGACTTTTGTTGAGAGCTTCCCAGAATAGTGATATTGTCATTAGGGACAGCTCAGGCTTTGAATATAAACTGTCTCCTTGGCTTCAGTCCCTCTGTGCCCTGCACACTCGTCTTGATTTGGCACATCTCTGGAATAACTGCCCTCACCAACGCTGGCTGCCTTGCTTAACTCTCCTGTTTTTGTACCACTCCGTTGTTGCAGTTACCTGTGATGTTTCGAGTCTTCCAGGGTGAGGCTCATAGCTATCCACACACTCACAGAGATATTCTTTGTGGTATCTTATCTAACAGATATTCTTTGTGGTATCTTTTCCTCTTCTCCACCTAGGACTCTGAGCCTTCTGGGCTGAGGACTTTTGAGATGATAATCCCAATCAAACTATAATGTGAAAGTCCTGAGGGAGTTTTAAGAAAGCCATTCGCTGTTTAAGACTCGCATCTATGACACTTGCCTATGGTTAGTCAACAGTGCTGCAGGTGGCCATCTCAGGTGGTACTTTGTGCCTTGAGTGTTCCCGGTCCAGGCCGGGACATATATGCAGTCAGTTTTGTGGTCTAATCTTTTTTCTTCCCGTCAAACAGGCGGTTGTACCTTTGGTCATTTCTATTCACTCATGGGGTTCACAATCTGCCTTTAAAATCTGACTAATTGAAATTAAGTGTTATCTCTGACCATGCAATAGAGCTGCAGAAGACCTGACTGGCCACATTAGAACAGGACTCATCAGCTTAACATGTATGTTGTATACAAATACTCACATGAACATGCATGCATACGTCTGCACATATCTGAATACAGTGATGTTTACAAATAACTGGAATAGAGAAGCAAATCCTGTGAGGTCAATGAAGCCAGGACTTCAGCTGCTCCTCGTTACGTATTTGCTGGCATCCAACTTTCCTTTCTAGAGAAATGTGTAAGGAAAGAAGTGAGAATGATTACTTTCCTTCTGATTTATATAAATGGAAGCTTCTAGAACTGTGTTTTTATCAGTCTCACACGCAAATGGTCCGTTGTGACCAATCTAAAATATGCATTTAATAGCAGCTGCTAGGGGACACTGGCTCTTTTTTTTTTCTTTCTTTCTTCAATGCACAGTCCACACTGTTGCCCTGAGAGCAGCATCATATCTGCCTTGGAATTTTGGAAAGATTTGTTCTTTCAGGAGCATTGTAGGAGGTTTCAGCACGCTGTCTGGATCAGCAGGAATGGATACAGATTCATGCATTATAATAGAGATGTCATTTTATTGTACATTAATACTGGCAGCATAGAGCTACCTTACTATTCTAGTTTTAGGAAGAGTGGTTTTAGCAGCCCTTTGCATTGTTTTTGGTAGGAAATACTAATTGCTCTAGGGCTTCATTTTCTAACTAAAAACAAAGAGAAACAAATACTCTAATGGATTTTCTTATCATTAGACTATAGCATTCTTCCCACCAGCACCCACCAACCGGAACTTGTCTGTCTCATGCAACGACATTTCCTCATGCTAGGTTTCTGCTACACGACAATGTGTAGAGAAGCTAATAAACAGTTTGTTTTTTGTTTACAAAATTATTCAGTTGCCTGGCATAAGACCGTGCTGTGGCTGAGGTGATTAGCAGGCAGGATGGATAAAGCTTAGAACGTTATTCAGTGCCTAGATCAAGGTCACATTCTCAGAGCGTGTTTCAGCGTGCATGCAAATGACAGCTATTGCCTGCCTCGTTCACTTTGACACAGAAAAAGGCTTTGTTAAATATGGTAATCAGACAGCTGGGAAGGTATCATTGCCCTGCAAGTAATATTGAAATCTTTTAAAGATTTGTTAAGGAAAGTGTCCGCTGTCACTCAGCCAAGTGGTGTTTATCTGCCGCAAAGTGAAACAATCATAGCAATGAATGCAAGGGAATCAGGCAAAATTTTACTTTTATTAATAATAATAAAGGCTCTACTTACTGGGTTTCTTAGTTTAACCCAGAAATAGCTTTAAGGTCTCAATGCAAAATAATAATAAAATAGGCTTAAATTTACGACAGTATATTTATTTCTGTGGAAGAATGCCTCAGCAGCAATGGGTTGTGAATGGGGAGACGTGGCTTGAAGTTTAGCAGTGTGGGTCTTTATTTAGGTACAATAAGGAGTCTCTCCCTTTGTCAACACATGCGCAGCTACCCCCAAGTCATCTCGATGACTTTGTACACCTGTGCAGTTGCTCTATACTTGAAAAATAAAAACCAGGCAAACATTCAAACGGATTTCATGTCATTAGTGACGGAGGGACAATCTCTGACAGGAAACTGGCTAGGTTTTAATTGTCACAAAGCTGACATGATGTTTTCTGTTTGTATGACTTATGTGAACACTCTCTTAGAAAGCTTAATCATTTAAGGCAATCCTGTGGGGGTACATTCCTGTTTATTCTTTATTAAAAATGTAAAGACTTCTGGAAGATATTTGCTCTGCATTTATGTACCGAATAAAGTGAATTAAATCTTTGCACAATACCTCATTCCTCCCCAAAACAAACCTACAAACACCTCCGAGCTATTAACTAAAGGCCAGCAGAATGAAGTCTCAAATATCTCGCAGATTATGTAGTGTTTTAAGTACCCAAAGAGGTGATGGTACAGGAGATAAGCGTTGGGTACTCTTTGTAAGGACAGCACCAGACTGCTAAAACCTATGGACAAAGATGCTTTACTCTCCTATTTGATGGTTGCTCACACTAGCAGAATACATTCCTTTTAAAAAAAATTTCTTTTTTATTTTTTGACATAATTTTCCACTGATTCTTAGGGAATTTCACATCATGCACCCCAATCCCACTCACTTCCCAGTCTTTCCATGCCTGCCTTCCACCCCTGTAACCTTTTCACCACGAGAAAAGAAAAGACAAAAATTAAAATAAAAAACAAACAAACAAGCAAACCATTTCACCAAACCCTCTGGGCACGACCTGCTCCTCTGGCATCTGTAGCCTTCTCTGGTGCCCACCACCTCCGTCTCATCTCCAGTTCTGACTTGCATGTGACACTTTGCTCCTTGGTCTCTCCCACCTCCCTCCCCATCACATATTCGTTTGGCACAGTGCCATTGGAAGCTGCAGTGTGTCACACAGTATCCCCGGTGCCCCAACAGCTTTCCTTGCAAATACCCATTGCAATGAGTCGTGGGTCTGGTTCAAGGACTCTGACTTCTGCATCACCATCAATACTGGACTCCCACTCTATTGGCTGTTCCTGTGTGTCAACTTGACACAAGCTAGAGTCAACAGAGAGGAGGGAGCCTCAGTTGAGGAAATGCCTCCATGAGATCCGGCTGTAAGGCACTTTTCTCAATGAAATGATTAAGGCGGGAGGCCCCAGCCTGTTGTGGGTCATGCCAAAGCCGGGCTGCTGGTGGTCCTGGGTTCTATAAGAATGCAGACTGATCAAGCCAGGGAAAGCAAACCAGTAAGTAGCTCCCCTCCATGGCCTGCTTCCAGGTCCCTGCCCTGTTTGAGTTCCTGTTCTGACTTCCTTCTATGGTGGACAATGCTGTGGGAGTGTAAGCTGAATAAAGCCTTTCCTCCCCAACTTGCTTGATGGTCATGGTGTTTTGTTGCATCTATAGAAACCCTTACTAGGATAAATTGGTATCAGCTCAGTGGGATATTATGTGACAGACCTGACCATGTTGGTGGGAGGATTGTGGAAGGCCTTTGGAACTTTGGGCTAGAAGAGCCATTGAGTGCTAAGAGCTCTGTGGGATGTCCTGTGGGAGCTTGGAAGACAGGAATGCTAGAACAGGTGTGAAAAATGGAGTCCGGGTGATGTGGGCTGGGAGCCGGGCGGAAATGCAGCCCGCTGCTCCTTTTACAGCCTGGCTTGTGAAGTTTCAGAGGCAAGTTTTAAAACTCTATCAGGGAAATTTGATACTTTGAATTAAGATTCTGTGGTTCTGGTTAGCTGGGACTAAAGAATCAGCTGGGATTAGCAAGACCCCAGAACTGCCAAAGAGAAACTTAGTTTTGTTGGGACAATTGGTGCTGGCTGCCTGGAGTGAAGAAGTGAATGGTGTTTAAGAGGAGACCAGCTTCACTGAGGTGAAATCTTCAGAGGGGTGTTTCCCGAGAACATAGAGAAGCCGTGTTCCAGAAGCGGCCATGGTTTTACCTGGTGCTGGCAGAGAGACTCAGTAAGGTTTTAGAGTCTCCCAGGTGGTACTGGTTTTGAAGGCACAAAGGGGTCAGGGAAAGCAGTTGAGGCCTGGAACTTTTATAGACCAGGAGAGGCCATTAGTGAAGCTGCAGCCTCCGTAGTAGTTGAAGGTCCAGGACTGAAGGGGTCATGTAAAGAACTTGAAACTTAGCATCAGGAACAGTGCCTATGAGGGGCTATTGGTGAAAGGGCAGCCCAATTGCAAGGGACCCCAGCATACTGGAGATTACTTCTGCATCAGGTCCTCCTGTTGTGAGATTCCCCTCTGTATACTGTGTTTACCATTAATGAATAAAGAAACTGCTTTGGAGCTATTAGCAGAGCAGAACTTAGCTAGGTGCAGAAAACTAAACTGAATGCTGGAAGAAAGGAGGCGGAGTCAGAGTGAAGCCATGGAGCTGCTGCTGGAGGCAGACATGCCAGAATCTTGCTGGTAAGCCATGAGCTTCATGGCAAAGTATAAAATAATGGAAATGGGTTAAATTAAGATGTAAAAGCTAGCCAATGAGAAGTTAGAGCTAATGGGCCAAGCAAGTGATTTAATTAATACAGTTTCTGTATCGTTATTTTGGGA
>NC_022010.1:95357949-95359947 GCF_000317375.1 Microtus ochrogaster
AAAAAAAAAAAAAAAATGGAGACAGGAGCATCTCTTTCACAGAGTGTCATGACAAGCACATATAAAAATGTTGTATGTATTCCTGGTACTTGGTGGAAGCTATGGAGGTTTTGCTTATTATTAGCATGTGTGATAGCTTGAATATGAATGGTCCCTCAAGAGCTCATATATTTGAATATTTGGTTCCAAGTTGGTGGAACTCTTTGGGAAGGACTAGGTAGTGGAGACTTGTAAGAGGAGGTGTATCACATGGGCCAGTTTTGAGGTTTCTAAATACACCATTTCCATCAAGTTCTCATTACCTCCTGCTTATGGTGCTTTGAGACATGAGCTCTGTAGAAGGAGCTGCGGGCTGCAGCCCTGCCACCCAGCTCCCGGGCACTTTGCTAGCTTATGCCCTGAAATAACAACATACAAACTGTATTCTTTTAAACACTGCCTGGCCTGTTAGCTCTAGCCTCTTACTAGCTAACTCTCACAACTTGATTAACCCATTTCTAATAATCTGTGTAGCACCATGAGGTGGTGGCTTACCGGTAAGATCTTAACCTGCATCCATCTTGGAGAGGAGAGCTATAGCGTCTGCCTGACTGCCTTCTTCCTCCCAGAATTCTGTTCTGTCTACTCCACCTATCTAAGCTGCTGTCCTATCAAAAGGGCCAAGGCAGTTTCTTTATTAACCAACAAAATTAACACATAGACAGATGACCCTCTTCCATCATTTTCCCTTTTTCTGTTTAATCTATTCTTGCCACTATGCCTTCACTTCACTGAAACTATAAGAACAAATGTTTTATCTTATAAGTTGCTTTGGTTATGGGGTCTTATCACAGCAATAGAAAAGTAATACAGTATGTTAAATGAGAAAAAGTTACCCAACCTGAAGGCTTAGAAAGGATAGTTCTTATCTTACTTGAATTTCCTTGTACTAGGCAGATACTTTTTTGTCGTGAAAGACCTGTGACTCCATAAAAATAAGGAAATACATGTTGTATTTTAATGATTGCATTGGTATAAAGATGAAAACATTTAGACTACTATTTTTTTTTTACCATGGATGCATTGTTTTTATAGTTATACTTTTAATTTAAAACAAGTAAGATTGAAGAATTTGTCTGGGCCCCTAGAAGTCTCATGACCTCTAGGCCCCACAAAGTGTCCCTACTGGGTAGCTGGGCTCTGGGATCTTGAGCGAGACTTGGAGTAAGGATGCAGAAGAGAGAGGTACAAAAATAATATTGGTGCTTCAGCCTGGCAAGACTGGCTCTTCAGTGCATTAGTGGTATAAGTGTTATGGTGTAACTGGTGCAGCAGTGGTATGAGTGTTACAAGGGTAACTGGTGCAGTGGTATGAGTGTTCTTTAGGGGTAACTGGTGCAGTAGGGCTAACTGACCACTCTCTTACTTGGTGTAAGGCCTTTTCAACAGTGGGAAACTCATGCCTGCTACTGCAAACTGAATGAAGAACTCATAGCCAGGGAGAATACAGGCCTTAGGGGAGGATTTACTATTATCTTGTTGAATTGCATTCTAAATATTTTCCTTGATGACCATAGATCCCATGTCTCATCAGACAAGCTCTTCTTTGCAATGGATGATGGTTAGTACAGAGAGACACAGTGGGCCAAAGAACAGAGAACACATGGCTATGTAGCTCTCAGTTCTAAATGAGACATCATTGTTATACTTCCTCCCCCTGCCAGGCCCAGGGGTCACAGAAGAAGATGAGGCAGAAAGATTATAAGGGCCAGAGTTTGAGAAGGGCTGCTATAGAGCAGTGTTTTCAGACATGACAAAGCCGTCACACACATGAACTCACAGAGCTGTACTGCATTGCCAGGACCTGCACATGATAAAGCTATGGTGGGGTGGGAGGGGGGTAAGGGGAGAAGGGGAGAAAAAAGTGAGAAGGGTAGGATGGGGAGAACTTGGGGCAACGGGATGATTGGGATACAGAAAGGTTGGATAGGGGAGCAGGGAAGCACATATCTTAATTAA